>NW_026915484.1:0-265919 GCF_034315485.1 Pezoporus occidentalis
GGAATGGAGGAGCTTTGTACTCTCTGAGTATTGCCCTCTGGCATACAAGTGGTTGTAGGAGAGGGCTGGACAATGCCCATGGCAAAAAGGTGATGTTGTAGGAGCTATGTTATGTGGTTGCTTTTTGCCTTGTGATTTCCATCCTCCATCTCCCTTGTGTTCTTCCAAAATAGGGCTTCCAAGGTGCACCTCAACCCTCGGAGCCTTTTCCTATCCCCACAACGTTTCCCTCTTGCTATGGGCTTCATACCCTGTGATCAGGTGTTTTGATGGACCTGTTTGTAACCAAGAGCATGGCTTATTGCACTGATTGCCCAGTGTTCCTCATGCTTGGTGTGTTCTGCTTGTGTAGGTGATGGAACCTGCTTTATCATTCAGCAAGACCTCGATTACGTCCTGGATCTCACAGAAGCTGACTGCGACCCTGTGTACAAGGTGAGGACTACAGTGTGTTACCCCAGCTGTAAGGAAAGGCGATGCCAGGTAGCACGAGCTGCCTTTATCTTGGAATTTGGCAGCCCTCACAACACGTTCCTTCATAAAACTCACTTTTAAGCTTAGTGGTTTCTTCCTGCCTGAATAATCTCTTACGTTCTGCATATACAGCTCTGCTGGTGTTATCTCCATCACGCAGGAGCCAACCTGAAGCAGTGGAGGAGCCTGGTTGTTGGAGTACTCTTGTAGAATGGTGTTTCTATAAAGAATGTGAATTAATTATACTGAGAAGATCAAGAGGGTGAAAGCAGCAGCGTGGTGCTGCCTGTCCTTTCTTGTCCCCTGGTGACTTGAGACCAGAAACTAGGTCTTATCCTTGCGTTCCCCACTGCGCCTGTGCTGCTCAGGGATCCCTGAGCTCAACCCAGCGGTGCTGGTGGGAATTAGCTCTTGGTTTAACCCATTCCTGCTCCACAGTGCAGTTCTCCCACTCCTAGCTGGCACCCCCCCCCCCCCCCAAGATTAACCCTCTGCCTTGCATAGATTTGACCTGCGCAACTCGTTGGCATGAGGAAAGCATGGAAAAAGTCATTTTCCCTTTTGGATCTAAGAGGAGAACATTGTGTGAGCACTCACTTCATCTCCCTGACCTCCTGGGGAAACCTTGAACTGGCCTTTAAATGCTGCTTGAGAAGTCACTCAGCTCTTCCCTCTATAGGAAAACTGACCCCTGAGAGTTTCAGCTGCTACTTGGGAAGCACTGTGCTTCAGTACTGCTTTTCGCCCATCTTTTCCAGGTAGCTTCCTGGGAGAAGCAGATTTACACGTGCTGCAGAGACGGGATAGTGAGGAGATACCAGCTTTCCAATCTGTAAGCACCTGGATCGACCACGTAGCAGAGGGAAGAGCCAAAAGGGCTCCTCCGAGCTGGTTTTCCTGTGATGGGATGTGGGTGTTTTGGAGGCCGCTGGGATCACCAGCCTGCGGAGAGAGGGCTTTGGGACACGAGTATTTCCTATGACAGCACAGCTGTAGTTGAGAGCGGCTCCCCGGCGCTGGGCAGGGGTCTGTGTGCCACCAATTCCTTTTTCACTGCTGGAAATCACCGTTTCTAGGAGAAGAAGGTAGCAAGGAATGGGGTTGGGAGGGTGAGGGGGGTGCTGCCTCGCCGCGAGCACTGAAATAAAGCAGCTGCTTTCACATCACCCGGGTGGAAAAGGAGTTTTCCGTGAAAACGGGGGATTTTGGTGGCGAAACCAGCAGCGGCGAACTACAACTCCCATGATGCCCCGCGCGGGCACGGACCGGAAGTTCCGGCCGCGCTGTCTCCATGGCAACGCGCGCCGCCATGGGGCAGGATTACTACGCGGTGCTGGAGCTGGGCCGCGGAGCCACCGCCGCCGACATCAAGAAGGCGTGAGGGGACCTTGGGGGGGGACCCGGGGAGCTGGGGGGGGGCCGGGAGGTGGGGATGGGGATGGGGAACTCTGTGTGTGCCCCGGGGCTTTGCTGCCCTCCCCGCAGCAGGGGTGCTGTGGTAGCCGGGCCCGGCCAGGAGGGTGCGTTCCCCGCTCTCTGTCCCGTTCCAGCTATCGGAGGTTGGCCTTGCAGAGCCACCCCTTGAAATGCAAGGAGCCCGGCGCCCCCGAGAGGTTCCGGCACCTGGCGGAGGCCTACGATGTGCTCAGCGACCGTAAGTGGGGCTGAGAGCTGGGGGGGGGACGACACACACACACACAGGGCTCTGGTGGGGCTGTGGCTGCATCCCCATCACTGCTGCAGCCAGGCTGGGGGCTGCTGCCTCCATAGAAGGGTTTGGGTTGGAAGGGAGCTTAAAGCTCCTGCAGCTCCAACCCCTGCCACGGGCACGGACCCCTTCCATAGAGCAGCTTGCTCCAAGCCCCTGTGTCCAACCTGGCCTTGAACACTGCCAGGGATGGGGCAGCCACAGCTTCTCTGGGCACCCTGTGCCAGCACCTCAGCACCCTCACAGGGAAGAGCTTCTGCCTTATCTCCAACCTGAACTTCCCCTCTTTCAGTCTGAACCCATCACCCCTTGTCCTGTTGCTCCAGTCCCTGATGAAGAGTCCCTCCCCAGCATCCTTGCAGCCCCCTTCACACACTGGAAGCTGCTCTGAGGTCTCCACACAGCTTCTCTTCTCCAGGCTCAACAGCCCCAATGTTCTCAGCCTGGCTCCATACAGGAGCTGCTCCAGCCCCTGCTCATCCTCGTGGCCTCCTCTGGATTTGTTCCAGCAGCTCCATGTCCTTATGTTGGGGACCCCAGAACTGCACCCAGTGCTGCAAGTGGGGTCTATTGCTGGGCACAGAGTTGTGGGGACCCCCCCTCTTTCCCCTCTATCCAAGTAAAACCTGGATCTCTGGCCTGAGATTCCCAACTCCTTGTTCCCTAAGCTATGAAGAAAGGCATCTACGACAAGTTTGGAGAAGAGGGACTCAAAGGTGGCATCCCCCTGGAGCTGGGTGATGATAACGCCTGGAGCGATGGATACGTGTTCCACAACGACCCCCACAGAGTCTTCAAGGAGTTCTTTGGTGGAGACAACCCCTTTGCAGGTACACAGAGGGGTCCAGGACCCATCTGTGGCTGCCACCGTGCCATGGCCACCACGAGAGCTTGAAGCTCTGTGGGGCTGTTTCCCTGCCCAGTGACTCTGGTGCTGCTGGTTCCTGGGGGTTAGATCCTGATTGGCCCCAGTCTCAGGTGGGAGGGAGCCCTGAGGGTGTGAGTTCAGGCTCTCTGCTCTCCCCATAGGCTGTTGTGAGCCTTGTCCTGGAGGATTTCCATCCCCAAACCCAACCCCAAAGAGGGCTTGGGGTTGCTGAGGTGCCGTAAACACGGGAGCAGGATGGAACCACGAGCAGGAGCGGGACGGTGGTCACAGGCAGAAGCAGATGGGAGGTTTCTGCTTCTCGAGGTGTATTTGGGGGGTTCATCCTCCATAGGAGACCCCCAGGGGCTCCCCGACCCCCGATCCAGGTGCGATGAGCCCCTCTGCTTGTTCACACAGAGTTCTTCGCTGAGGATGGCTCAGAGCTGATCCTGCCCTTCGGGGGGCTGCGGGGCCGAGGAGCCAGGAAGCAGGACCCGCCGGTTGTGAGGGATCTGTACCTGTCCCTCGAAGACCTGTTCCATGGCTGCACCAAGAAGATCAAGATCTCCCGCAGGGCAGTGACCGTGGGGTGAAGGGGGAGGCTGGAACCCCCCGCTCCTGCAAAGGGAGCTTGGCACAGGAGGTGCTGTGAAAGCTGGGGGCGAGGCAGGGCTGAACCCGGAGCTGCGCCGTCCTTTGGAGGAGCAGGACTTGGGGTGCTGGGTGAGGAGGAGCTCCCCATGGCCCGGCTTCAGTGTGCGCTTGAGCCCAGAACCCCCCCGTGTGCTGGGCTGCACCCCCAGAGCGTGAGCAGCAGCTCAGGGAGGGGATCCTGCCCCTCTGCTGCGTGAAGGGGAGACCCCCCCTGCAGCCCTGATCCAGCTCTGGGGCAGCAGCACAAGAGGGACGTGGAGCTGTTGGAGTGAGGCCAGAGGAGGCCATGGAGCTGCTGCGAGGGCTGGAACAGCTCTGCTCTGGAGCCAGGCTGAGAGAGCTGGGCTGGGTGAGCCTGGAGAAGAGAAGGCTCCTGAAGGGGAGACCTGAGAGCAGCTCCAGTGCCTGAAGGGGCTGCAGGAAAGCTGGAGAGGGGCTTGGGACAAGGGCCTGTAGGGCCAGGCCAAGGGGAATGGCTTGAACCTGCCCGAGGGGAGACTGAGCTGAGCTCTTAGGCAGAAGCTCTTCCCTGGGAGGGTGCTGAGGCGCTGGCACAGGGTGCCCAGAGAAGCTGTGGCTGCCCCATCCCTGGCAGTGTTCAAGGCCAGGTTGGACACAGGGGCTTGGAGCAAGCTGCTCCAGTGGAAGGGGTCCCTGCCCATGGCAGGGGTTGGAGCTGGAGGAGCTTTAAGCTCCCTTCAACCCACCCCGGGCTGTGGCGCTGTCAGACCCGGTGGCAGCTCGGAGATCCCTGCTCCATCTGCAGGGCTGTGTCCGCACTGCAGGGTCCCGATCCAGCACAGCCGGACTCGGTGCTCGGTGCTGGCTGCTCGGGTGGCCGAGCAGAGCCCGTACCGGCTCACAAACGCTGATCCCCTCTTCCCGTCCCCCCCCCTCCAGGTGATGAACGAGGATGGTCAAACCAGCTCCATCAAGGACAAGATCCTGACCCTGGACGTGCAGCCGGGCTGGAAGCAGGGCACCAGGATCACCTTTGAGAAGGAAGGGGACCAGGTAATGCCTGCGGTGTGGAGCTCCGGGCCACGTCTCCAGCTCTCCTGGTGCCACGGGCAGTTGGGAGCGTGGTTAATGCAGCCACTCAGGGTCACTGTGCTCCACAGCGCTCCGAGGAGCCCTTCCTGCCTGGGTTATCCTTAGGATGGATGAAGCATCACTGAAAGGGGGTGGATTTCTGCCTGATGCCTGCTTTCCCCTGCTGAGTCTTTGACTGAAGCCTCCTTTTTCCTTCCCCTCTCCCTCATTTTTAGGGCCCAAACGTCATTCCAGCTGACATCACCTTCGTGGTCCAGGAGAAAACCCACCCGAGGTTCAAAAGAACCGATGACAACCTCGTCTTTGTCGCCACCATCCCCTTGGGGAAGGTAAAGAGCCCTGGAACCAGGCTCTGTGGGGGGCAGCAGAGGCAGCTCAGCTCCTGCTCCGTGCCCTGCAGGCACTGGTTGGCTGCACGGTGGAGGTGAGGACGCTGGATGGGAGGCTGCTGAACATCCCCATCAATGACATCGTGGAGTGAGTGCCAAGGGGGAAAAGGCTGCTGGGCTCAGGGGCCTTCCTGCACGGTTCGGAGGCCAAGGAGGTGAATGGGCACTGGGAGGAGCCTCAGCACTGATGTGTTCCTGCTGCCTGGATCACTGGGGTGCTTCAGCAGCTTTCCAGGAGGTTTGGGGGGCTCCTGCCTGCCCGAGGGTGCCCACAGTGGGCTCCTGTCAGTGTCTGTAATGGGGCTGTGCTGCTGGTAATGGAGAATCAGGGACTCCCTGGGTTGGGTTGAAGGGGAAGCAATAGAAGGGGCCATGGGGCTCCACAGGGACCCGTTGGGGCTTGGAGCCAGTGTTGGGATCTCCCTGCAGCTCCTCTCAGCCCCTTCCTTTGCTCTGCAGCCCCAAGTACTGCAAAGTGGTGCCAGGGGAGGGGATGCCTCTGCCTGGGGACACCCAGCGCAGGGGTGACCTCCTCCTCTACTTCAACATCTGCTTTCCCACGAAGCTCACACCTAACAAGAAGATGCTCCTAAGAAACGCCCTCCTGTCCTAGGGGCCGATGCCCTTCTCCTTCTCCTCCCACCAATAAAGCTCTGGAGCCCATAATGGGACGGGGGGAGAGGAGGTTCCATGTACGGGGCACGCTGAAACACAAGGATCATCCCCCAGCAAGAGCCTTGAGGCTGTTCCTGCTGCCCTCACTCAGCTTTGCTTTAGGGACTCTACCCCTTGGCTGCCACCCTGCAGCCATCCAGGGGGTGATGGAGGATCTGGGGGGGGGGGGGGGGTTGGAGTCCTCCCTGCTCCTGGTTTGGGGGTGAAGGAAGGACCAAAACCAAGGAGGAAAAGACCCCAGGATGTGCTCAGAGCCTCACTGTGCTCACTGCAGCTTTCTCCTTGCTGGGCACGGGTGATGCCCTTCCCTACGGCAGTGACAGCCCCGGGCTCAGGGACCTCCTGCCAGTGGCCCCCAGGTCCCATTTGAGCCACTTGTGATGTTCCAGGAGAGGAGGCACAGGAGTGAGGGCACAAAGGGGCTGGAACAGTTGGGATCAGCACATCCCGTACGGTCCTGGACCTCGTGTGTGAATCCCAAAGGGGTTTGGGTTGAAGGGACCTCAAAGCTCCTCCAGCTCCGACCACGGGCAGGGACCCCTTCCACTGGAGCAGCTTGCTCCAAGCTCATTCTTATCCCTACATCCCTTGTCCCAAGCCCCTCTCCAGCTTTCCTGCAGCCCCTTCAGGCACTGGAGCTGCTCTCAGGTCTCCCCTTCAGGAGCCTTCTCTTCTCCAGGCTGCCCCAGCCCAGCTCTCTCAGCCTGGCTCCAGGGCAGAGCTGCTCCAGCCCTCGCAGCAGCTCCCCTGGACCCAAGTCCTTCCCCTCAGGCTCCATCCCCTCTCCCCCAGCCTGTGTCTGTGCTGGGATTGCCCTGGGCCTGCTGGAGCCCCGTGAGGTTCCCCCCACATCCCTGGGGCAGAGGCAGCAGGCACAGCCCCGAGCCAGCCCCGAGGCGAGGAGCAGGGGAGGCCGTTGCTGTGCTGGGATTTGGGAGCCTGGATTATTGTAGGGATGTGAGCACCAAATCCCTGATGTGATCATGCAGCTCTTAGGGGCTGCAGAGCCCAGGGTGAGCGGATGAGGCCCCCTCCTTGGGGCTGGGGGTGCAGCAGGTTCTTTGCACCCATGGGTGCACCCATGGCCATGAGCCCACCGCGCTCCCATGCTTCTTTTTCCCTGACACTTGGATAAGCTTCCCCTTTTCCAGCAGCATCCCAGGGCTGCGAGGACAATCATAAACCTCCCCCAAAGTGACGGATCAGACCCCATAGGGGCTGTTTATTGGAAGCGTCCATAAGGAACAACAGGAATGCCCCCTCCCTGGCTCCCGTGTGAGCACCAGAGGGATTTCGAGCTGGTTTCACACCCTGAAGCCACCTTTGCTTCTGCTGCTCACCTGCTCCTCAGCACCATCCGGAAGTGCTGCTCTTCCCAGCTGGAAAACCATCACCGCTCCTCTCCTCCTCCCTAACGTCCGCCCTGGAAACCTCCCCTCCGTTCTCCCACGTTCCTCCTCCAATGCCATTGTTTGTCCTTCATCCATCCATCCATCCATCCATCCATCCATCCATCCATCCATCCATCCATCCATCCATCCATCCACGCAGTCCCTCTCAGGGGTCCCGTTGGCATCGCTGCTCCCCACGGCTTCAGTTAATGGCAATTAATGTAATTGAGTGCAGGTCCTCGCCGAGGGGCGAGCGGGGCCGGGTCAGGAGCGGGCCAGCACCGCGGCGCGCTGCAGCTGCTCGTAGGAGACGAACATCACCACGTTCCAGGAGCCCAGGCGCAGGAAGGAGGGCACGAACCTGCACCGGGACAAGCGGGACATGGGGAGGGCATCCCAGGGCTGCCCTGCCTGGGGCTGGGGTGGGTGCATCACAGAGACACAGAGGGGTTTGGGTTGGAGGGAGCTTAAAGCTCCTCCAGCTCCAACCCCTGCCTCGGGCAGGGGCACCTTCCACTGGAGCAGCTTGCTCCAAGCTCATTCTTATCCCTACAGGCCCTTGTCCCAAGCCCCTCTCCAGGATTCCTGGATTCACTGGAGCTGCTCTCAGGTCTCCCCTTCAGGAGCCTTCTCTTCTCCAGGCTGCCCCAGCCCAGCTCTCTCAGCCTGGGTTTGTGCTGGGATTGCCCTGATCCCAGGGCCTGGTTGAGCTCCATGAGCTTCACACTCTCCCACCCCTCCAGCCTGTCCAGGTCCTTCTGGATGCCATCCCTTCCCTCCAGCATGGCACAGCTCGCTGCTGTCAGCAAACCTCACAGCACGCTCCATCACTCTATAGGGTCCTGGCCCCAGTACAGACCCCTGAGGGACACCACTCGTCACTGGTGCCCATCCAGACATGGAGCCGTTGACCAAACGCTCTGGCATTCCCTCACCCCCCACCAACCCAATTCATCTCTCTCCAGTTTAAAGGGAAGCACGCGGTGGCTCCGGCATCAAAGGCTTGCTCAGGGCCCCGCTGTGCTGCTGCTCAGCACCGTCACCGCCAGCCTCACCCCTTGTAGAAGCCAGCGAGCCCGTCCTGCAGGAGCAGCGCCAGCAGGCAGCTCAGCGCGCTGCGGTACTGCCCGGGGCCCGCGTTCATGTACCGCGTCTTCACCACGTCCACCGGCGACGCCACCACCGTGGCGCAGAACCCGGCGCCGAAGGCGGCCACGAAGTGACAGGGGACGTTGTCTGTGGGGCACAGCACGGGGTGAGGGCCATGGGGATGGCACCCACTGCGTCTGCCCACACCCCCCAGGCTCAGCACCATCCTGACCTGTCATCAGCTGCGCCCGCAGCAGCGCGTCCTTAATGAGGTCGTAAGTGACGAGCTCCCCGCAGTTGATGATGGCGTTGCGGGCGATGTTGGGCAGCGTCCCTGCGCGGGACAGGGGTGGCAATGGGGAAGTGGCACGGCCCTGAAGGGAGCACCCTGCGTGGGTGCCCCGGCCCTGCTCTCCTCATCCCTGTTTCATCCATCCCCAGCTGCACCCCCCAGCCCATCGTTAGAAACAGGGAATGGTTTGGGTTGAAGGGAGCTTAAAGCTCCTCCAGCCCCAACCCCTGCCACGGGCAGGGACCCCTTCCATAGAGCAGCTTGCTCCAAGCCCCTTCCAAGCCATTCCCCTTGGCCTGGCCCTACAGGCCCTTGTCCCAAGCCCCTCTCCAGCTTTCCTGCAGCCCCTTCAGGCACTGGAGCTGCTCTCAGGTCTCCCCTTCAGGAGCCTTCTCTTCTCCAGGCTGCCCCAGCCCAGCTCTCTCAGCCTGGCTCCAGAGCAGAGCTGCTCCAGCCCTCGCAGCAGCTCCGTGGCCTTCTCTGGATCCACTCCACAGCTCCACGTCCCTCATGTGTCGGGGATACCATAACTACACACAGTCCTCATTGTCCCTTTCCTCATCCTCATCCCCATCCAAGGGTTGGAAAGGACCTCAAGATCATCCAGTTCCAACCCCCTGCCATGGGCAGGGACACCTCACACTAAACCATGGCACCCAAGGCTCTGTCCAACCTGGCCTTGAACACTGCCAGGGATGGAGCATTCACAACCTCCCTGGGCAACCCATTCCAGTGCCTCAGCACCCTCACAGGAAAGAACTTCTTCCTTATCTCCAGCCTGAACTTCCACATTCCCACCCCACCCCTGCCTCCATCCCCATCCCCATCCCCATCCCCATTCCCTTCCTACCTCTCCATAGCCCGCGGACCCCCTCCTCCCTGGCGATGGTCCGATAGGCATCCACGGTGCCGCTGTACCTGCGGGCACCATCCAGCAGCGCCCCGTTGGCCTGGAACCGCACCTTGACCACGTCGGTGGGCTGGGCACAGGCCACGGCCACCGCGCCCGTGGTGCAGCCCGCCAGCACCCGCGGGGCCAGCCCGGTGCCTGCAGAGCACAAGCACTGGGAGCCCCGGCTCTACGGGTCCCCCACCACCCCATTGAGTGCCCTGGGGCGCGGGGGGGGAGCTGCACGGAGGGTGGGGGCTCATAGGGACAAGGGGCGTGCAGGGATGGGGTGCTCCTGGACACTCACTCTCAGCACCCTTGGGGGTGTAGAGCTGCTTGACGGAGTCATAGAGGCCGATGCGGATGGAGGCGAAGCTCATCTGGCGCTGGAGCCCGGCCGCCAGCCCGCGGTACAGGCTGCGGGGTCCTTCCGTCCGCACCATGGTGCTCAGCGTCCCAAACACCCCCCGGTACTCCACGGCGCCGATGGGCCGGGGGATGCGCACCTCGCCCTGGATCTGAGGGACCCCCGCGTCACCCCAAGCACCCCCCGGCTCCGAGGTGCGCACCGGGGGCACCCGTGGTGGGTGCTCGCAGGGATGTGGGGCGCTGTGGGTCCTACCTGCAGGCGCACTTTGGCGGTGTCCAAGGGGAAGGTGCAGAGGTCGGCGATGCACCCGGCCAGCCCCGCGCTCACGAACTTGATGCCGGCTGTGGGGGGCACCTCGGGGGGCTTCAGACCCACCATGGTGGCTGGGAAGGAAAGGGGGCTTGAAGATGGGGAGCACTTTGGGGGCAGAGGGTGACAACGTGGCCTCTCGCTGCCTTCAGACACCCCAAAAGCCCAACTCTGCCCTGGTCCCTCGCCTGTATCCCTGGGGAAAGGGAGGCAGGGGCTCCACGCTGAGCCCAGGGATGGCACCGGATGCACCCACCCCATCCCGGACACAACAGGGGTGCTCGGTGGGGCCGTCTCTCCCAGGGTGACCCCCTCCATGGCCTCACCGTTGGCAGCCCAGCTCCTCACACGGGCATTACCTGGCTCCTTGGCTCCCCCTTATATAGCACCGGGACGGCATTCCAGCCACCGGGATCGGGTGACAGCGAAACCCAGGTCCCTCGCTGGCATTTGAACTGAGCAGAGTGGGGCCACCCGTGGCTGAGATCCAACCCTTGGGACCTGCCCAGACCCCCAGCACCCATCAGGGCAGGATCCTGCCCGTTTGGTGGCTGCTGGGATCTCAGATGGGGAATCCTTCGGGATTAACCCTAACCGTGCTTTGGGAAGGACGAGATGCAGCGACCACCTGAAGGGTTGAAAAGCGACCGGCTCAGGGCCAGGTTGATCCCCTCTGCCCCTGGCAGGGACCAGGGAGCTGTAACCCATTCCAGAGAGCAGGATTTCCGTGGCTTGCTGTAACGTGCCCCCCGAGCTCACGTGGAGCAGCAAAGAGGCTCCGGGCTGAAGCAGGATGTAAACCAGGATGACCTTTGGAGTGTGGCTGAGGGGAGGGATGAGGCTGGAGACCGAGGGGGGGTGAGGGATCAAGGAATGTCCCTTTCCCTCCAGTTCCTTAGGACTCCGTGTTTAACCCTTGGTGCTATTGAGCCCTACACCCACAAAGCCCAAAGGGGCACATGAGCTCACCCTGTGTGTGAGTACGGAGCAGGGATTTGGAGCTGGCTCAGCTCCAGAAGCCACCTTTGCTCCAGCGATGGGCTCCAGGCAGAAGCTCCTCACCGACCCCTGGTGTCCGGGGCCTTGTTGTCCCGTCTGGCTGGACCTTGCTCCATCACTGACCTAAATGCAAGAGGGAGAAGTTGTTTGCCTCCTGCCTGAGCTATAACCCAGGAGTCAACGTTGGCACCTCCACTGCTGTGCTCCCAACCCAGCTGGCATCCAGCCCAGGCTGTGCTGGGATCAGCTTGAACCTGCCCCAGGGGAGACTGAGCTGAGCTCTTAGGCAGAAGCTCTTCCCTGGGAGGGTGCTGAGGCGCTGGCACAGGGTGCCCAGAGAAGCTGTGGCTGCCCCATCCCTGGCAGTGCTCAAGGCCAGGTTGGACACAGGGGCTTGGAGCAAGCTGCTCCAGTGGAAGGGGTCCCTGCCTGTGGCAGGGGTTGGAGCTGGATGGGCTTTAAGGTCCCTTCCAACACAACCCATTCCATGACTCCATGGTGACTTCAGAGGTGGGAGGAAAAGGGATGCTGACGCTTTGGTTCCTGACATCCTGAATACAAAGAGTGGTTTGAATCCAGCACCTCACTTGGAGCACTCCCTCTCCCTCGAGGCCCACTCGCTCCAAGCTGATATCCAGTTACTCTGCAGTGACCTTTCCATGTGCCCCTGTGGGAAACATTCCATGACATCCTCTCCCCTCTGGCGCTGGAGGCTCCTGGAGGAAGGAATCCCATCCACCTGCCAACGACGAGCTCCAGCCCCAGCGGGGACACCTCGCACTGGTACAGCAAGAAACGTTGGGAATTTTATTGACACACAAACAGCATGAAAGACCTCAGCTCACTTTGTATCCAAACCCGTTTTCCAAAAGGCTCCTGACCTAAAAACGTACAAAAATAATTTAGGATAGAAAATTCCATATTTCTAGTAAAATCCTTCTGTACACATCCCAGTATTTTACAGTATCCTTGGCCTGGGCTTCCACACCCCCCTGGCCACATCCATTGCTCCAAGAAGGTGCTTCCCAGCGTGTGTTTTTGGAAGGTCCATGGGGAGGGAGCTCATCTTCCCACTCCTTCCACAGCAGCCAGGTCTCTGCTTGCTGATGGGCATCAAAGTTCTCCATCCTCCTTTGGTGGATGCTTGACAGAGCATTGCTGGATGCATGGAGCATCCATGGATGGATGGTTGAAGGAGCTGTCTCACTCTGTTGACTCATTAAAGGTTAATTAGAGAAATTCCCTATGATTTAATCCCAGAAATGGAATAACTGCAGACCAGAGGACAGCTCCTTGCCTGAGAGGGTGTCCCACTGGGGGCCTGCCCTTGCAAGACATGCTCTCGGCTCCTCCCAGGCCATCGATGGGATACCCATGTGGATCCACGCGCTCTTCCCTGGTGGAGGTGGTGCACCAAGGCCGTGGCTGGGGAAGCAGCAGCTCTGGGCGGGCTCTCTCCAGCATTATTCCTTCTTGGAAAGCCGAGCAGAGAAGATCCTGGCGATTCTCTGGGTCTCCTCTTCCGAGATCTGAGCTGCGGGCCGGGGCCGCTGGGGCCGCCGGTAGGGGATGCCCTGCAGCAGGGCTGTGCTCTGTGGGGACAAGGGACAGCAGTTAGGAGCCAGTGCCCACGGGACGCCCACTGGGGGTCCTGCAGCAAAGGAGACACAGGGAAAAAGTGGTTCCTGCTGCTCAGCTTGAGGGGGTTTCTCTTGCTCCTCACACTGAAGAGCAACGGCTTGGATAAACCCACGTTTGGTCCAGGTGTCTGGATAAAACCCCTTCTTTGTTCCAAGTGCTTGGGCAGAATCATACCCACCATGGTGAAGCACTCCCCTGCCTGACACAGCATCAGCTGCTGCAATGCTGGCTTTTCTCACCACTGCAGAAAGCAAAAGGTACAGACCTGTATTAGGAAGGTTTTTGGCACATGAACTCTCGATCTGTGCCTACCCTCCGCCAAAGGAGCCAGGGGAAGGTCTCCACTGGCTTCTGACACCCTGAATATTGGGGTTTAATCATTCAATCTAATTATTAATTAATGTAATTTGTAACTTTACTTTGCAGAACCCTAAAATGCAACCCCCTTTGCCACGGAGAGGCCAGGCTGCAACACAACAAATCCAACCGTGCCGACCACAGGAAGCCACACAGGAGCAGGCACTGCAAAACCATCCCGGAGGAAAACCTGGCCTCTCCTGCTCTTGCCTGCTTGCAGAAACTGCAACTGCTGTTAAATCAGCTTTTGGTTAACGTCCTGTGCTGGGGCTGCAGCAAACACAGGGACAGGCAGGATGTGCTGGGCACTGCGCCTCGGATCCTGTGTTCAGCTCTGGGCCCCTCACAACCAGAGAGACCTTGAGGTGCTGGAGGGGGGTAGAGAAGGGCAGCGGAGCTGGTGCAGGGCCTGGAGCCCAAGTGTGATGGGGAAGGGCTGAGGGACCTGGGGGGTTCAGTGTGGAGAAGAGAAGGCTCAGGGGGGACCTGATGGCTGCCTACAAGTGCCTGAGAGGAGGATGGAGCCAGGAGGGGCTGGGCTCTGCTCCCAAGGAACAAGGGATGGGACAAGAGGAAACGGCCTCAAGCTGCCCAGGGCAGGTTTAGATGGAGCTGAGGAACAATTCCTGCCCCAGAGGGTGCTCAGGCATTGGAACAGGCTGCCCAGGGCAGGGCTGCAGGCACCGGCCCTGCAAGTGTTCACACCCCGTGGAGACGAGGCCTCAGTGCCATGGGGCAGTGGTGGCCTTGGCAGTGCTGGGAATGGTTGGACTGGATGAGCTTAAAGGGCTTTTCCAACCTGGTTGATTCTGATTCTATGTAGACATCAGGGTGTGTTTCTTTCTACCTGCAGTGTTTCCCCTAAGGCTCATCCCCAGCGCTGCTGTCACTGGTTAATACAGTTAACACAGCTGAGCCTGTGAAGCACAGGAAACCAAACACAAACATCTCCAAAACCACTTATTCCTGACCAAAAAACCACCCCCATTTCCCACCCCAAAGGGTGAGGTCAGAGCAGGAACAGGATCCTGGAGCTGCATCTCACAGCAGGGAGCCCATCACCTCAGGAGCCCTTTCCAGTGCTCCCAGTGAGGCTGAGCCCGGGATGCAGGCGAAGGCTGGAGCAAGGGATTGGCTTTCAAACCAACCCTGGGTGCCAGGAGACCCAGTGAGCAGCACAGCCTGAAGCAGCTCCGCTTCTTTAACCCCCTGAGGGCAGCTCAGGCCACATCTTTCCTCTCTCATCTCAGCCTCCCCTCGGGCAGGTTCAAGCCATTCCCCTTGTCCTGGCCCTACAGGCCCTTGTCCCAAGCCCCTCTCCAGCTTCCCTGCAGCCCCTTCAGGCACTGGAGCTGCTCTCAGGTCTCCCCTTCACACAGCAGAGGGGCAGGATCCCCTCCCTGAGCTGCTGCTCACGCTCTGGGGGTGCAGCCCAGCACATGGGGGGGTTCTGGGCTCAAGCACACACTGAAGCTGGGTCATGGGGAGCTTCTCCTCACCCAGCACCCCAAGTCCTTCTCAGGGCTCCTGGTCTCCCCCATAGCAATTAAATTCCTCAAATCATCCAATTAATGCTATTCCAAAGGGCCACTGAACAGCGTTTCCTATCTCTCACTGCTCTCCTCTCAGCTGTATTCATGCTACACACTCCTTGTGCACCATAAGAACAGGGAAACAGCAACCCACATTTGTAGACATTAAAGGAGCTTTCCTCCTTTGTCCTCACAGTGAACACTCCACAAGGCTTCTCCTGCTTGAGGGGAAGCCAGAGGCACACCAAAGTGGAGCTGTTATGGTCTGAGAGGCTGCTGGAGGAACCTGCCCCTCGCTCCCATTCTGCCCCCAGTGCAATAACATACCCCAAAAGCACACTGAAAACACGACACAGGAGCAGGTGCCTGCTGCTGTTAGATGACACCGAGGGGATGGATTGCAGCTTGTGTGCTCCTGACTGCCAGTAAATGAGGTGTGCCTGGAAAACACTCCACTTGCAGCCTGTTTCAGATAGAAGAGGCTGAAATCCTCCTCCTCTTACCACTGGCTCTGGTTGCAGCAGTGCAGAGGTGTTAAGATGTGTGTAACTACCCCAAGGACCTTCCTGCAGATGAATTTCCAGCTCTAGGAAAGGTTTAGCAGCTCTTCCTGCTGCTCTCCTATGTGCAAAGGTGTGAAAGGCAACGAGAGAAGTTTAAAGGGGCAGTTAACACTTGAGCCTTGTTGGACCCCATGAGGTCCACACGGTCCCACCTCTCCAGCCTGTCCAGGTCCCACTGGATCCCCTCCCTTCCCTCCAGTGTCACTGCACCACACAGCTCGGTGCCATCAGCAAATGTGCTGAGGGTGCTGGATCCCACTGTCCATGGCACCAACAAAGATGCTGAACAGGATCAGTCCCAGCACCAACCCTGAGGACACCACTCCTCACTGGGCTCCATGCAGAAGAGCTCCAATTCCATACCTACCTCCACATAAAGCTACTCTCAAACATGCACACTCCTCACACAACAAACATTTATCAAGACCTTCTATGCTGCATCTTTAAGATGCTCCTTTGATAGATCAAAGGGGCTAGTTCAGAGATTTAACCCTCTTGGGTTTCTCCCCCTCTGTCTCTAAGCCAACACTGTCACAGCCTCCATGTACCCAACACTCAGCCACGGTTGCACACATTAATCAGGAAGATCCAAGAGGAAAGAGGACCTGGATTATGGAACTGCTGAGTGCCAGAGGCTGGAGGAAAGCAAAGAGATTCATAAGCATTGCTCAGGTTTTG
The DNA here is from genome assembly GCF_034315485.1 of Pezoporus occidentalis. Lineage (NCBI taxonomy): Eukaryota > Metazoa > Chordata > Aves > Psittaciformes > Psittacidae > Pezoporus > Pezoporus occidentalis. Next base: position 15,932 of record NW_026915484.1, read on the forward strand.
GGGGATGAGTTACTTCAAGGTCAAAGAATCCTGGTACCGGAGGCGGGGAAGGCTTCAGCAAGTTGAACGTCTGGGTTTGTTTGTGCACAGGGCTGAAGGAGTGAAAACAGATCTGTGTTAATAGGCTAGAGCCTCCCCGTGCCATGACCTTGTACCTACTTCTGCTTTCTGGACAGGAAAAGGTTCCTATCAAAGCATGGACCAGAGCCAGCAACTCCAAAAGGGACGTCAGGAATTCAGTCCCGCAGTTTGCTGTCCTGCTTGTGAAAATGAAAGAGAACATCAGCATTTCTGTTCCAGGGGACAGGAGGGTGAGTTTAGAGACTAAAAACCTTAACTCTGCTCCCTGGGTAAGCTGAGGGAGAAAGAGAAGAGCTTTAGTGGCTGTGGCTGAAGTGGGAGCAGGTCAAGAGGAAACATTCCAGCCAGTAAAGGCTGTTTGGAGAGTTGGTGGCCATTTATAGAACAGATTAAGCCCTTTTCACCTGAATCTGTCAAGATCTGTGTTAGAAAAGTGTTGGTTCTAGTTTACACTGAAGGTAAATCTATGTATGTACAAATATGAATTATTCTATGTAAAACTGGTTCCCATATTGCTTGTCGTTCTGGAATATTCATAGAGGTGGGGTAAAACAAATCCAAGATATTTTAATGAATATTCTATTAACTCTCCAGCTCTTTAAATACTTCCTCCTGCTCCTCCAAACCAGCTCCATGCCCATTAGACTGGGCTGACTCTGAAAGGCAGCAGCCTGGCTATGGGTATCCCCATACCCATAGGTATGGTTTCAATGTGATTTCAATGTGATTCACTGGAATCACATTGGAATGTTTTCCCTCTAGAATATGATTGTCCTGAACCTTCCCAGAACCAGAAAGAGTAAATGTTGGCCCTGGAATATCAGCCATACTATATAAAATAATATGGAACATAGGAATGCAGTAAAGGTGAAGAGGGAGAATGGAGGCTGGAGCAACAGTCAGACATAAGACTTGGATAGTAATCATGGAATGGTTTGGGTTGAAGGGAGCTTAAAGCTCATCCAGTTCCAGCCCCTGCCATGGGCAGGGACACCTTCCACTAGGGCAGCTTCCTCCAGGCCCCATCCAGGGCTTGGAAAAGCACAGAGCTGCTGCTGAACCTGAACAGCAGCAGAAGTCACCCCAGGGCAGGTGGATCAGGCAGGACAGGGGGTGTCCAGTGTAGAAGAGAAGAGCTGGGAAGGAGCTAAAGAACTGGAAGCCCGAGTCTGATACAATGGAGATAAAAGGTCTCAAAAGGAAAGATTTCATGAGGCTCTGCAAAACTGAGGTGTCCAGAAGGTGACCACAGCATCCAGGCTGAGGCTGGAGCTGCTGTGGCACCTTCTCAGAACCTCATGTCCTTGCAGCCAGCTCCTTTGACATGAAGGCTTCCCCTTCTCACCACTTCTTCGTCCTCTGGAGGAGGAAGACAGGGAAAGCAGGGAGTCAGACAAGACAGGGGGAGCTGGCAGGAACACTGGGAAGGCCAGGAGAGAAGTTTGCCAGCTGCCACATGAGTGAGAGGGGACTGCAGCTCTTCAGACAACAACAGCTCTGATTTCAGCCTTGCTGTCACGCTCGGTGTTTGCTGAGCCGTGCAGAAACCAGCCCAGGTTTAGAACCTGAGGTTCTTAGAGCTAATTCAGGACAAAACTATGAGAAAGCAGTTTTCCTGAACTCTGTTTTACCATCAGCATAGGGCGCAAACTCATTCTTCATCCAGGGCGTTTGATGTTTGATGTGATGTGATGCGTTGTGCGCAACACAAGGCACAACTGAGTCCTGTCTCAACAGACCCCTACAAGTGCCACAGGGAAGGATTAGGTGTAGCCAATCCTGGAATGAAGCTGGGTTAAGGTCAGCTATATCCAAATAGTGCCAACAATATTCTCCCTCATTATTACTCACTTTCAGGAGGGTGTTTCAGCCATTAAGCTTAGCACTGCAGAGAGAAGGAACTCAAAGTAATGCTGGTGTTAATATTAATCCATGGGTCTGAGCGATGATTTGCAGATGCTCAGGAAGATCTGGAAGAACTGGAGCTAAGTCTGTGAAGAAAGCAAAACTCAGAGGCAGGGAGATGACAACAAGGCAGAGGAAAGGGGGAATCGGTGATGGACAGAGGCAAACACAGAGGATTTGGAGGACATTCCAAAGGAGTAACACAGCTGAGGTTCTGCTGCTGATTTCATTCGGAATATTTAGGCACAGCACAAAAAGCATGTGCCAAGACATGCTGCAGACTAGGTGTTAGCATCAAGACACATCTGAGGATCCTTGAAGCACACTGTACCCAAGTCTCCTCTGATAAAGGTTTCTACTTCCATAAGGAACAAGTTCCAAGAGCTTTAGGAAAAGGTAATATAGGGTAAATCAGGAAAAAAAAATCATTTTTACAAGACAAACCAGCAACAAGTGAGGTATTTCACCTGAGCTGTAAACATGTTTATTGATCTAAAATAGTTTCCATTACTTCAGAGCTATTACATCCTGCCCGTTTCCCTGCTCTTTAATCAAGCAAGCTGTTCCCAGTGACATAAATGTTCCTTAAAGCACGTGTTTCATAGGTCATGAGGAGGGGAACCAACACATTATGTATTCTGGGAGTAGTAAACAGACAGCCCAACTGCTGCAGCACCCAGACCTGCACCAACATCCATCACAAAGCTGGGGCTGGAAATGAATATTACGTGGACCCCAAAACAAGTGAGCCACAAACCCTTGCACTAAATACATGTTGATGCACGTCAAACCAATGACAAAACAGGAAAAGCAATCAACAGCTTTCCTGTATGAGGAAGAATCACTCCAAGTATTCTACTATCCCCTCTGTTGAAGACATGCTATGTGATGCCCCTTCAAGAGAGGCTTTTGCCACAAACTCCCTCATTTCATCCTCATCTAAAAGACACAAACTGGAGCTGTTGTTACACGTTACAGGTCGTGTCCTTGAAATCAGAGAATCATAGAAAGGTTTGGGTTGGAAGGCACCTTAAAGCTCCTCCAGCTCCAACCCCTGCCACGGGCAGGGACCCCTTCCACCAGAGCAGCTTGCTCCAAGCCCCTGTGTCCAACCTGGCCTTGAGCACTGCCAGGGATGGGGCAGCCACAGCTTCTCTGGGCACCCTGTGCCAGCGCCTCAGCACCCTCACAGGGAAGAGCTTCTGCCTAAGAGCTCAGCTCAGTCTCCCCTCGGGCAGGTTAAAGCCATTCCCCTTGGCCTGGCCCTACAGGCTCTTACCAAAGTTCTTACCTCACATTAAAGCCTGAAGAAGTGCAGAGTGAGCTCCAGCCCCTTTCACTGTCCCCACTGCAGAGGAGCAATGTCCACAGAGTATTTAGACACACTGGTTTATGTAAACCCTTAAGCATCACAGATGCTGCTGCCATGAACACTGAAAATGATTCTCACAGAGAGAAAAGGTATCAGAAAGATTCTCCTTGACATGATTTGTGACCCTGAGTGCTGACAGGTACTTTTGTTCCTGCTTTAATGAATGGACTCTGCTGAACTAGGACAAGAAAGGAAAGGATGTCCCATACTTACTTCTGGAGCTGTGGAGGGACGAGAAGAAATGCTGAGCAGTCTCATGGTGGCTTCCATCTGCTGGGGTGGAAGGAAGAAGTTGGGAACAACAACAGGATCAGATCTGAACAGAACTGTTAAGGTACAACCTCTGGCATGGTGTAGCTGCACAGAGCCCCACTGGAGCTGCAGATGTGGAATAAACCTCACTGCAACAGCTGTTAATGGCCTCCAGATGTTGAATCTCATTCATTTTAATCCATATTCTGTAATTCTCAACATCTGGTTCTCTCACCTGGCCTCACAGAGCAGGGGCCACCAACTTGCTTTACAGTAATACCTCACATACGTGTAGAGTGCTTCATCCTGCAGAAATCCCAACACAACTTAGTGAAACGGAATGGGAGATCTGGGATCTGGGCAAGAAATGTGGGAAAGAGCAGAACAAACTACATGAATACAGAAGAAACACAAGAGCTGTAATCCATGGGGAAAAAACATGGGCAAGAAATGGAAGAAGACAGGCTGACACTACCCAAAATGAAATACCTCGCATGGATATTGGTGACAAATTGCAAGGAAGCCATAGTATCATGGAATGGTTTGGACTGGAAAGGACCTTAAAGCTCATCCAGTTCCAACCCCCTGCTATATACAGGGACACCTTCCACTAGAGCAGGTTGCTCCAAGCCCTGTCCAACCCAGCCTTGAACGCTGCCATCACTACATGGTGTGAAACACAACGTAACAGGGTCTTCTGACACCTTCCCAGGTCACCAAGTCTCACTTCCCAGGGAAGAGCTCCCCACAGTGTATTTCTCCTTGAATGCAATGTGTGTGTAAGAAAAGGATACAAAACAATCTTGGGTTTGACAGCCTTTTCTGACTCTTCCAGTGGGTCTTCACTACTGTCATCAGAAAAGCTCTCACTGTTTCCTTCCGAGCCTGCTTGGGCTGACACACTCTTAATACAGCTCTCACCAGAACCACTTTCTTCCTTGTCTTGATGATCTTCATTTACAATCTCCCCCTTTTCCTCCTCTTCCTTTCTTGCTGTGTTTTCTGGGTTGGTCAAGCCAACATCTCCTGGAAATGGCAGTTGTTCTGTGGAGGCTGCTGGAAACTCTACATTTTGATCTAGAGGTTTAGCATTCAATGCTTTATCCCAGTTACAGGTTCCACCTTCTAAAGACCCATTGGCTGTTTGATGCAGCTCTGATAAGTGAGCAGGGTGAAACAGCTCCTTCTCTGTTGCTTCTGTGCCTCTATTCAAGCTCTGAATTCCTTCTGCTGCTGCCCAAGTACTGCTCCCATCTGCATGGAGGCTAAAGCACGAGCTAAAGGTGGTGAGCAAGCTTTGGTTGTCACCTTGGAGCATGCCAGAGAAGGTGCTGCTCTGTCTGCTGTTTCCTATTTGGAAACAATCAGTGTCCACTGAGTGTTGTTCTTCAGGCCTCAAGTCTATGGACTGCAGCTCAGCCCCCTGCTCCCCATCAGACAGCACACTGGACCAGGGACTGGTTTTGTCTGTCATGGTTGTTATATCATTGAGAGTTCGTGGTTCTATAACATCTTCTTCATACTCTTCTTCACTGTGTGGTTGGACAGCAAAAGCACCTTCATGCTCTTGGACAGAGCCCCTTGGCAAAGGATGCTCCTCATCAGGGACAGCTTGGTCTAGAAGCTCATGCAACATGTGTCTGTCAAACACAGGTCTCCCAAAAGAGCACGGCTCTTGTGTATCACTGCCAATGCTGGAGGAGTCCAACTCAAGTTGGCCTTGACACACTTCAGGTCCAGCTTCATCATCCTTCTGGCCCGGGACACGTGTAACACCCAGCTTTCTGCTGCTGTCTTGATGCACATGAGATGATTCTTTGGTGGTTTTAGTTATAGTCTGTAAGTCTGATGAACAGAAAACAGCATCAGTAAATGCACCGAGCCATGATTCACTTTTTATGTGATTTATTTGGGCTTTCTGCAGAAAATCCTGTATGTAAGAATGGGTTTGAGCTAAATGTGCACTGCTTTGTCAGACACTCTGCTGATGAGATCACATTCTGCTCTCTATCACTGACAAGGCCCAGAGAAGGGCAGAAATCTGAAGGGAAAAGGAAATGTTCAGGATTAAATTACAGGAAAATAACTGGAAATACCCAAATCCATGTACAGGAAAAAACTGGACAGTGAAAATACTCTGATACAGAGGACACCTAAAGCCAATGGAAAAAACACCTATTGCTTGGAGTGGCTGAAACCAGACTGGACAGCTCAGACCACATAGGAAGAGAAGAGGAATAATCTAGACAGGAAAGGTGGATAATCTTACCAGCTCTTCCTCTCACAGCTTCCCTAGTTTTATGCCCAGAAGACACAGTTGCTACTGATATTCTCAACCTTTCTGCTCAATTTAACAACTTGAATCAAATGACAGACAATTGTTAATTCAATATTTGAAAAACAGAAATTCCCTCCTTCCAAGTCCAGGTTGGACACAGGGGCTTGGAGCAAGCTGCTCTAGTGGAAGGTGTCCCTTCCCATGGCAGGGGCTGGAAGTGGATGAGCTTTAAGGTCCCTTCCAATACAAACTACTCTATCATTCTATGATTCTATGACTGATGCTCAGATGTGGTGGTAAAATTGTAAATGCCTGAGAAGAAGGAGGTGCCTGTGCTCCTAACACAGGTCCTGGAAAAATGTGACTGCAACAGTAACCTAAACATTAAAAAACCTCTTTGCAATCCTGGAAACCTCTGGGGATTTGACATTCCTTAAAAAGCCACAATCACCTATTTTTGGTTCCTAGTTAGCAGATCTTAGCAATTTCTTAGATAATACAGACTGGTTTGGGTTGAAGGGACCTTAAAGCTCCTCCAGTTCCAACCCCTGCCACAGGCAAGGACCCCTTCCACTGGAGCAGCTTGCTCCAAGCCCGTGTCCAACCTGGCCTTGAACACTGCCAGGGATGGGGCAGCCTCAGCTTCCCTGGGCACCCTGTGCCAGCGCCTCAGCACCCTCCCAGGGAAGAGCTTCTGCCTAAGAGCTCAGCTCAGTCTCCCCTCGGGCAGGTTAAAGCCATTCCCCTTGGCCTGTCCCTACAGGCCCTTGTCCCAAGCCCCTCTCCAGCTTTCCTGCAGCCCCTTCAGGCACTGGAGCTGCTCTCAGGTCTCCCCTTCAGGAGCCTTCTCTTCTCCAGGCTCACCCAGCCCAGCTCTCTCAGCCTGGCTCCAGAGCAGAGCTGCTCCAGCCCTCACAGCATCTCTGTGATGATCACTTTTCCACAGATCTCCCTTTTCCCACTGAACAGACACTGAAATTCCAGTGGAGTTCAGGCTCTATGGAGAGGGCCTTAACTCCCACTGAATCTTCTTTCTCAATGTTTCAGTTCAACATTGTCATTTGTGAGAGGGGTTTGGAAGTCTCTACAAGCCTTTCTCCCTCTGGACCAACACGCACTGATCACCAACACAAAGAAATGGTCCTCAATAGAATATTTGCAGATCCTTTAAGGCAGCTTCTGACAACAAACTCTAAACCAGGTGACAACTTACCACTGATGAGGCTGCTGACCTGAGACACCAACTGACTAGATCTTTCTAAAAGATGGCATCCATTGGGATCCACTTCTCTGCTCACTGAACCCCGATGATCACTCTCCTGCTCTTCATGACTTGGTCTGGATGTGTTCCCATAACTGAAGTCAGGAAAAGACTTGGTCAGCTTCTGATTGAAGTACCTTTGCACCTCATCCAGCTCACTCAAGTTTTTTCTGTAAGCAGAGGGAAGAAACTGGGTAAGAGGCAAAAAAGAAAGCTTGTGACAGAGTGGTTCCATTTGTATCATTCTAGACAATAGCATGTAAATATGAAATATGAGATTAAAGGTTATTACTGAAAAAGAGACCAGCAGGCAAGTGCTGAGGTTGACAGGATTAACACTCAGGAGCAAGTGCCCAATTAGGTATGAAACTTAGGCTGGAAGACACAGAAAAGAGCTTGCTTTAAACTTAAGGAGTTGCATTTGAGATGATTTTCCAACTGAAGTCATAAAGACAAGAATATTAATTGACAGAGGATTTCTACTTTATTAAGATCTAAGGACATTACTGATTTTAGTATCTATTTGAAATATACTTAGTGATATTTGGCTTGTTCACCCTGGAGAAGAAAAGGCTCTAGAGAGATGTTAGAGCAGCTCCCAGTGCCTAGATGGGCTGCAGGAAACCTGGAGAGGGGCTTTGCAAACCTGCTGCTTTGCTCACCACGTTGGTAGCAGATCTGCTTTACCTGAGAGCAGTGAGAAGAGAAGCACGTGAGGACAGTGACAACGAGTCCATCTTCGCTGCCCGTTGGGCATTCCCTTCTGCTTGCTGCAGGGATTCATGGAACCTGCGCACGTTCCGCATGTGCTCTCTGTGCCGAGGAGTGTGTGCCCCAGAGGGAACGGGTCGGTGAGAAACAGGCCTATGGGTAACAGAAAATAGGGTAAAACCTCTAATTGTGAGAAGTCTGAGAGCTGGGGGTATCCAACATCAGTGAAATGCAGCCCCAGAGCGTGAGCAGCAGCTCAGGGAGGGGATCCTGCCCCTCTGCTGCATGAAGGGGAGACCCCCCTGCAGTCCTGATCCAGCTCTGGGGCAGCAGCACAAGAGGGACGTGGAGCTGCTGGAGCGAGGCCAGAGGAGGCCATGGAGATGCTGCGAGGGCTGGAGCAGCTCTGCTCTGGAGCCAGGCTGAGAGAGCTGGGCTGGGTGAGCCTGGAGAAGAGAAGGCTCCTGAAGGGGAGACCTGAGAGCAGCTCCAGTGCCTGAAGGGGCTGCAGGAAAGCTGGAGAGGGGCTTGGGACAAGGGCCTGTAGGGACAGGAATGAGTCTGGAGCAACCTGGTCTAGTGGAAGGTGTCCCTGTCACTCCATTTATGACTGGTTTTGACAGTGGGAAAGGGATAGAATGACTCAGAAAGTCTCTTTCAGTCCTATATTTCTGGAGATAATAAATATTATTCTCCTAAATATATACCTGATTTAAACCTGGAATCTGATCCTGCTGTAAACTACACTGACAGCTCTTAATCAGTTATTGTGCATTTTCCTTTTCAGACCCAAACCATTCTGTGATTCTGTGGTTTTATGCTGAAGGCCTGGAAGAAGCACCTGACAGTTTCAGCAATGGCACAGTGTGAATCCTTACACTGAAGGGTGTAAAGGAAAGAAACTGGCAAATATTAATGAGAAGTAAAATGCACATCTGGGTTTAGTCCACAGGAACCTCTCTCGGGCAATCTCCTGGGCCACCCTCACACTGGTAAAGGGAATTTGGTGTAATCTTTAAGCCTAAACACAAGGAAAAACCTTTGGCAGGGTTTGGTGTTTTTTCACTAAGCCAACAGGCTTCAGATAGGTTGATTATTGAGCTCTTAAAGTAATCAAACTGTTGGATAGCCAGTGCACTTACCGCTCTCGAGTCGGAGCACTGACTTCCTTTGACAAGGTAGTCATCTGCTTGGAAATGCTTGTAGCATTACTGGGGAACTTTGGAATGTTGGCCTTCACCTAGAATAAAGAGGAACATTGTGCATGAGTCTTCCACAGCAAGAAAATAGGGAAAAAAAGCAGTATCTTCTTGAGGTATCAAACAAAAAGGGGGCCTATGAGGATGCTGGGGAGGGACTCTTCATTAGGGACTGTAGTGACAGGACAAGGGGTAACGGGTTAAAACTTAAACAGGGGAAGTTTAGATTGGATATAAGGAGGAAATTCTTTCCTATTAGGGTGGTGAGGCACTGGAATGGGTTGCCCAGGGAGGTTGTGAATGCTCCATCCCTGGCAGTGTTCAAGACCAGGTTGGACAAGGCCTTGGGTGCCATGGTTTAGTGTGAGGTGTCCCTGCCCATGGCAGGGGGGTTGGAACTGGATGATATTAAGGTCCTTTCCAACCCTAACTATTCTATGATTCTAAAACCTGAGGTTTCTAAATAGCTTTGAAATTCCAAAGGATTTCCCAGCACTGAGCCAAAGCACCACTTCACAACACTCTCATTTCAGAATTATTGGTAATTCCATCCACACCACTGGGGAGTAAACTGATGGTAAATAGGGTGTAGATGCTCCATTACATCTGTGCATCACTCCCCAGTGCGACTGGAAAGGCTAGAGAATAAGACAATCCCACAAGAAATGGCAAGTCTTCCCAAACCCAAGGATTTTTACTAAATTAGACATTTCCTAACCAGTGAAAGGATGAATTTATAGTGTTTGGGGCATCAGTTGCAACCCAAAGCAGCAAACAGAACAATGCCAGGCTCACAGACATCCAAACCCACAGAATATTCCCCTAACAATAAAAAAGAACACCACAAATACCCAAGAAATGACAAGGGAGTGAAGCCTTTGGAGATGCTCATGACCTAGGGTTGAATGAGTGCTCTAAGCAGTGTTGGTCTGCAGCGACCATGGCAACACACAGCAGAATCCTTAAGGAAGTGTTTCCTAAGGTTTACACAGACTGATCCATGACAGTGCTTTTGCTATTTGCTCATCAGCACAAAGTCAGAGAATCACAGAATCACAGAGTCATAAAATAGTTTGGGTTGGAAAGGACCTTAGGATCATCCAGTTCCAACCCCGCTGCCATGGGCAGGGACACCTCACACTAAACCACGGCACCCAAGGCTCTGTCCAACCTGGCCTTGAACACCACCAGGGATGGAGCATTCACAACTTCCTTGGGCAACCCATTCCAGTGCCTCAGCACCCTCACAGTAAAGAACTTCTTCCTTGTATCCCATCTAAACTTCCTCTGCTTAAGTTTTAGCCCATTACCCTTTGTCCCATCACTACAGTCCAAGTCAGTGCTGATTATGAGGAATCTGATCAGATATGCAGTGGGAGGAAAGTGAAGCACATACTGCAGAACTCGGTGGCTGGCTCCACATCCTTGCCTGTCTTTCTTCTTTGAGATGACTTAACTTTTGAAGAGGGGAGACTGCTACTTTGATCTGCCCTCGGCACTGTCCACTGAAGTCTGTGATATTGTACCACCCACACACGAGCTGGAAGCCAGAGAGGAGAGGAGACAGGTCCACTGATGCAAACCCTATCACTTGCTCAGTCTCTGGGGAAGGACAACAAAACCTGTGTATGAATTTGAACTGCATGCAAACAAAACATCTTCAGGAATGCTAAACATCAGTTGTACAGCCCCAGAAATATGTTTAGACTTCACAGGGAAAGGGACTGTACAGGAGTCGACATGCTGGAGGGAAGAGATGGGACCCAGAGGGACCTGGACAGGTCAGAGAGAAGGGACCATGGGAACCTCATAGAGTTCAACCAGGCCAAGGGCAAAGTCCTGCCCTTACGTCAGGGCAAGCCCCAGCACAGACCCAGGCTGGGTGAGACCAGATGGAGCAGCCTGAGAAGGACTTGGGGTGTTGGGTGAGGAGAAGCTTCCCATGACCCAGCTTCAGTGTGTGCTTGAGCCCAGAACCCCCCTGTGTGCTGGGCTGCACCCCCAGAGTGTGAGCAGCAGCTCAGGGAGGGGAAACCGTTCCATGATTCTATGAAATACAAGTCAGGGGTGCAGAGAGGACACTTCTCTCTACACTGCACTACAAACTGTACCTGCTTTATGCCACACTTTGAAGACCAAGGTTTGCTGTGGATCCAGCAGAAGCTCTTTGGATAACCTGTTAAGCACAAAACTCATTTGATACAAAGCAGGAAAAAGGACAAGCCCAGTAAAACGCCTCTGAAGTTTCAACCCCATTGTATCTATCCAGAGAAACCAGTTTCTTTCTGGGCTGATGGAGGAGAATGGAATACAACAAACCCGCAAACTATTGAGCCCTCAAAAGCATAACTATTTTTACATGGCTTGGGCTTTTGCTTATTCAAGAAGTATTTCCCTCTTCTCACTCTTGTAAATTTAAAAGCTAGGACAATAAACCCATGGGGAAATGGAAACTCAGTTTACTCATGACTCAATCATAGGGTGACAGCAAAGCTGCAACGTTTGAAGTTGATTTGTGGAAAGAAACCAACTGAAAATGCAGTGTCAAACATAGAACAGCTTTTACGTTGCCTGAAGCAATTCAGAATTGACTCTGAGCATAAGCAGACCCTGCAACAAAACACTTGAACTCCAGCTCCCAGTGGCTTTCATGAATTAATCTTTATAGTATAAATTCCCTAATGCCAAAATCCACCTCAGCATTCTGGTAGAATATCCCACTCCTCTGCAGGCACTGCTATATATTTGTGGGTGTCAAAATGAATTCACTGTGCTTCTTGCTGCCTGTAACAGATTTGTTCCACCTTGTTTAGAAAATGCCTTTGCCTCCTGCTTTGGAACTAGTTTAAAATCTGGTGTAGGAACACAGGAGAAGGCACAAGACCACAAAGACAGGGTCAGTACTGAGTATTACCATGTGTAACTTGATCTGATGGGGCTCCCTAGGAAGGTGAATTCATCTGCTAGAATTTAGGCTCAGATACCTAAGTCTGAGCTATGATTCCTACACTATTTTGGCAGTCACTGGCAAGAAGCAGGTATCCTTAGGGAATTTTGTCCAGAGCTGGGTCTTTAATACAGGTCAAGTGACTCACCATGTGGAGGTGCCTGCAGAGGAGGCAGAATCAGAAACCTAACTTCCCAACATATGAAGTTTCAGTAGGTGAACCCAAACTTAGACCTCTGCTCCCAAACCAGGGCACAATTTCTAAGCATGAAACAGAGTAAAACACACAGAAAAAGCTGGGAAATTGGATCAGGTCTAACTTAACCTTCCCATGAGTCCTGCAGCAACTAGCAGCATCTTCCTCTAGACAGGGAAACTGCAGATGGGTGGAAATGCACTGAGACACCCAAAGGCTTAAGCCAAAATACAACAGTCATTGGGACAAGCACTGTTCAACATCTTTGTTGGTGTCGTGGACAGTGGGATCCAGCACCCTCAGCACATTTGCTGATGACACCAAGCTCTGTGGTGCAGTGACAGTGGAGGGAAGGGATGGGATCCAGAGGGACCTGGACAGGCTGGAGAGGTGGGACTGTGTGAACCTCATGGAGTTCAACAAGGCCAAGGCCAAGGTCCTGCCCCTGAGTTGAAGTAATCATCAGAACAAACACAGGGGGGAGACTGGATGGAGCAGCCTGAGGGGAAGGACTTGGAGGTGTTGGGTGAGGAGATGCTGCAAGGGCTGGAGCAGCTCTGCTCTGGAAGCTCTGTCCTTCCTCCTGTTAACTTGAAGACCAAGCATTCTCAAACAGCTTTTTGCTCAATATGGAAATGTGGTGATTGTAAAACATGGGCACAAGCATTTTTAGCTGAGAATACAGGTCAGTAAGTAGAAGGCACTCCTAATGGCTATGTCCTTTTCACACCTAGCCTGGCTGTCACATCCAAAACATGTCTGTGCGAGCCCACAGCACTTACCTTGCTTCTTGCTGAAAGTCCCAGACTGGTGAGTCTGTATTGTCCACTATAGAAGTGGTTACTGGAGCATCTGCACCAGCAACAGCAAATGAGACGCAGCTACTGGGGGCTGTCACTTCACGTTCTGTCAAAGGACTCCCTAAAATCATACAGAATTAAATACAGATTTGTTATTAACATTTAAAATAAATACCTAAGTTCAGAATTAAAAGCATATAATTACACAAAGAGACCCACCATACAGGAAACACTGCTTTCCATTGATGGAGCTGAAAATACTTTGTATTTACAATGGGAGCAAACCTTGCATGAACCTTTTACAGAGCAGAAACTGGAATATTCAAGGGAGAAATGGGAAAACCACTTGATCATCTGAGGAGTCAGAAACAAAGCAAAGGAATAAAACCCCAATCCACAAGACCCTATTCCAGTGCTTGATCTGTCCTTCATGATGGGCCATAGAACTGGGCAATCCTAGCTGCATAAACAGAAAATACCCAGTGTTACAAAAAGCATTTTGACTTAATAGTTGACTTAATCCCAAGAAGGACATGGAGCTGTCAGATCAAGGCTCCAACAGAGGAGTCCATGGAGATGCTGCAAGAGCTGGAGCAGCTCTGCTCTGGAGCCAGGCTGAGAGAGCTGGGCTGGGTGAGCCTGGAGAAGAGAAGGCTCCTGAAGGGGAGACCTGAGAGCAGCTCCAGTGCCTGAAGGGGCTGCAGGAAAGCTGGAGAGGGGCTTGGGACAAGGGCCTGTAGGGCCAGGCCAAGGGGAATGGCTTGAACCTGCCCGAGGGGAGACTGAGCTGAGCTCTTAGGCAGAAGCTCTTCCCTGGGAGGGTGCTGAGGCGCTGGCACAGGGTGCCAGAGAAGCTGTGGCTGCCCCATCCCTGGCAGTGTTCAAGGCCAGGTTGGACACAGGGGCTTGGAGCAAGCTGCTCTATGGAAGGGGTCCCTGCCCGTGGCAGGGGTTGGAGCTGGAGGTGCTTTAAGGTCCCTCCCAACACAAACCACTCTGCAATTCTGTGACCTTCTCACACATTAAGCTGCTGAGTGTTCCTTTCCTGTGTTATCACCTGGACTGTGAAACAATTAATCTTAAGAGACATTTCCAGTCACCTCACCTCAGGTCAGTTCCTTATTCCTGTTTGTATTTAGGCAGTGTGCAATGGCCCAAACAAGATCAGATCACTCCAACTGCTGAGCAGACCTAAAATGGTTGAGTCATGCAGTGCTGGTGGTGCTCAAGGTGAAGGGGAGAGCACCTGATATATTAAAGGGTTTAAGTCATCTTTAACGAAGAGATTAATCCCCAGAGAGCAAATTGAGGGGAAAACCAAAAGGCTTCAAACCCCTGCAAATTCACCAAGTGCGTCACATCACTGAACATCCAGAACCAAACATCCTCCTAGGATGGAATATTTTAATACATTTAGCATAATTTAAAAGCAAAAACCAATTCTTTGGTGCCCCTCAGCAAAGTGATGAGCCTCACAACTGTAACTCCTGCTCTGCAGAGCAAGAAGCAGTGTGTCAAGCCTGGCTGAGCTCAGACTGCTCTGCTCTTATGCTGCCCTTCCTCACTGCTGTGTCTGGCAGTCTCCAGATAGCACAAGCAGTGCAGCTTTACACATTGATTACACACTAGGAATGCAAATTGGGAAGAGCCTTGGACATATGAGTGCCTGCGGGTGAAGTTATCCACACAAAGCTTCATTTCAGAATTCAGCTGTCATCTGCAACAGTGACCACTGCATTATTTATAATTTGGATTTTCTTAGGACCATAGAATAGTTTGGGTTGGAAGGGACCTTAAAGCTCCTCCAGCTCCAACCCCTGCCACGAGCAGGGACACCTTCCACTAGAGCAGCTTGCTCCAAGCCCCCATGTCCAACCTGGCCTTGAACACTGCCAGGGATGGGGCAGCCACAGCTTCTCTGGGCACCCTGTGCCAGCGCCTCAGCACCCTCACAGGGAAGAGCTTCTGCCTAAGAGCTCAGCTCAGTCTCCCCTCTGGCAGCTTAAAGCCATTCCCCTTGGCCTGGCCCTACAGGCCCTTGTCCCAAGCCCCTCCCCAGCTTTCCTGCAGCCCCTTTAGGCACTGGAGCTGCTCTAAGGGCTCCTCTTCAGGAGCCTTCTCTTCTCCAGGCTGCCCCAGCCCAGCTCTCTCAGCCTGGCTCCAGAGCAGAGCTGCTCCAGCCCTTGCAGCATCATTTTATTAATAAAGGCTGAACAGTTTAACCTCCTGCTTCTCCTGTACTTTACACGATGCAATCAATGCTCTTGGGGATGCAGCACTATGAATCCAAGTTCAAACCCATCACATCCCTTCACTGTGCTGCAGTAAGTCTGAGGATTAGTTTTTAACTTGGTCCATTCAGCCATACCTGGTCTGAACGGATCCCAGGAAATAAAAAGGGAAATATACCTTTGGAGGTGGTGATGTTACCTTTTAAACTCAGATGCATTGCTCTTTCCACAAGAATATTGACAGCAACTGTGTTTTCCAGTAACATCACATCATCTTCTTCTTCTTGTGGTTTGCCATTGGTGATTTCTGAACTTACACCATCCAGTTTGTGACTCTGATCTTCACAGACCTGTTGGCTCAGAGCAGGTGCCGTCCCTGTGCCTTCATCTTCACTGCTGCTGTATTCCTCAGCATAGTGAAGTCTGCTGGGCAGAGCAGAAGTGGTAGAAAGGACGATGTGAACACGTAGAGCAGCTCCTGCTAGGTTTGCAGCATTGCATCTGAACAATGGATAAACCCCTGCAAGAGAATCCACAAAGAACCAGCTAAGCAAGCCAAAGGACAAAGAGATCTTGGAAAACTTCCTAGAGTTCATTAAAGGAGACCCCCATCCCTAGTAGTGTTCAAGGCCAGGCTGAATGGGGCTCGGAGTAACCTGCTCTAGTGGAAGGTGTCCCTGCCCATGGCAGGGGTTGGAAGTGGAGGAGCTTTAAGGTCCATTCCAACCCAAACCATTCTATCATTCTGTGGTGCAGACAGGACAAACCAAAACTGAACATGTTTTTCTTGAAGTGCTTAGAGAATTAATGGAACTAAAACATCAATAAAGAGGGATGAAACATGACAATGTTCTTTGGAACTTACCACTGACACTTATTGTTTTCCTCGACCTTTCTGCCAGTGCTGCAAGGTCAACATAGGCAGATCCAATGAGACGATCTGTATCAAGTGGTCTTTCCACATCATTTTCTTTTCCATATGCCCACCACACCTGGATTTCTAATTTCTCCTCTCTGAGGAACCAATGCAGCCCATGGCTCCTTCTGAGCACCACCCTGTTTGGTTTCTTGAAGTTTATTGTAACGTTCTTGGTGTCATCACTCAGTTTTGGCCTTTTAAGCACAGTCCAAGTGGCTTCTTGGTTATACAGTTTATACCTGAGGTAGCAATAAGTGCTTTCATTTAGGTGTGTCTGGCCTGCAAGCAGCAAGCAGTGGATGGGCAGCCATACTCTTGGGGTTGAGATGGTCACAGTCACTGGCTGGGCACTCTGCTCCCACTCATCACTGTCATCTGTGCTATCCTTATGGATCTCCTCACTGTTCCATCCCAAGAGCTTAGCAGCTTCCAAAACACGCTCCCTGTCATCCTGATGAGCAAAGGTGACAGAGAGTTCCAGTCCTCCCACAATGGCCTGCATGATGCTTGTGCAGTGAGGAGGCATGACATCTTCAGGCAGGGTAACTGGGTACCAGCCTGAAATACCTTCAGGAAAAAGAGATCAGAATTAGACTTATCCAGCCTTTTGGAAAGCATCAGTAAAGGGTTTTCCACTCTCTGGTCATGGACCAGTCCTTGAGCTGTTTATTTCTTGTGAAATATGGAATTTGGCCAGTAAATTCTAACCTGAAACAGCAGCAAGCTGTTAGACCTCAGAAAAGCTCAGCAGTAGTTGTGATCCCAAAGGCATTTTCCTCTCTATTTCATTAATGATACTCAGTTTGCAATGAAACTATATCCCATGAATCTCCAGCTACAAAATGAGATATTTTCATTGCTTTCCTCCTCTACTTACCACTAAAAATAGACCCCAAATTTCGTGTTGAAGAAAACAATGACTGCACTGAAACTAAAGCAGAACTAACCAAGGCAGTAATGAAAATGTCATTATTACAAACATAATCATCACAAACTAACACTACACAGAGAAGCTATTTTAAATTTTGTTTAAAAATATTACTCCTGCTGCTTCCTAACTGATCTAAACCCTCTGTTTCCAGCTTGGACATCTGAAAAGCAATTACTAGTCCTCCACTGAACACTACAACTCTTGGACTGTTCATCTTGAGGTAGAAAATAAACAGCACAGAATAAAGAAATAAGGCATTGGGCTGGGTTTAGCTGGGATGGAGTTAAATTTCTTCATGGTAGCTTCATAATATTCATTCTCCTATAGAGCCAGGCTGAGAGAGCTGGGCTGGGGCAGCCTGGAGAAGAGAAGGCTCCTGAAGGGGAGACCTGAGAGCAGCTCCAGTGCCTAAAGGGGCTGCAGGAAAGCTGGAGAGGGGCTTGGGACAAGGGCCTGTAGGGCCAGGCCAAGGGGAATGGCTTTAACCTGCCCAAGGGGAGACTGAGATGAGCTCTTAGGCAGAAGCTCTTCCCTGTGAGGGTGCTGAGGCGCTGGCACAGGGTGCCCAGAGAAGCTGTGGCTGCCCCATCCCTGGCAGTGTTCAAGGCCAGGCTGGACACAGGGGCTTGGAGCAAGCTGCTCTAGTGGAAGGGGTCCCTGCCTGTGGCAGGGGTTGGAACTGGAGGAGCTTTAAGGTCCCTTCAACCCAAACTAGTCTGGGGTTCTGTGATTCAGCTACTATACATCATACACCCTAAAACCAGATCTTCAAACAACAACTTTTATGTAAACTTTCTAACACAGGATTTTTAAAGACAACATGTGCAATGTCTGAAAGAACTCTAAAAACCAAACAAACCCACAAGAACACCCAAAATGGGAATGAAAATTGTTTTAAGGAATTATAGTAGCGTTTACGCAGTGTCAGCATTGTAACACTGCTGTGTTACCTGATCTTCTTCTCAGCAGGTCCCTGGTTGGAATTGTGACTGTCCCAAGAAGAGAATCTCTTGATGTCCGAGGTGCCAATCTGTCAGTGGCTGGAAAAGAAATAGTTGTGCAAATGCATCAAACTGTAAGACAAGATTTAAAGTATTGCCTCAACAGCAAACCCTCAGCTGCCATTCTGGAAACACTTTTAACCCATGAGGAAAGGACAAATGCCAACATAAATTGCTCAGAACATATCAGACCAAAATCAGTGAGAAACAGGGGTATCAACAAAACTTGTCTGTTGGCACATTCAGGACATGCTGCAGCACCACTGAAACTGGAGAAACATTAAGGGAATACTTCCATCATAGAATCCCAGAGTGGTTTGGGTTGAAGGGACCTTAAAGCTCCTCCAGTTCCAACCCCTGCCATGGGCAGGGACCCCTTCTACTAGAGCAGCTTGCTCCAAGCCCCTGTGTCCAACCTGGCCTTGAACACTGCCAGGGATGGGGCAGCCACAGCTTCTCTGGGCACCCTGTGCCAGTGCCTCAGCACCCTCACAGGGAAGAGCTTCTGCCTAAGAGCTCATCTCAATCTCCCCTCTGGCAGGTTAAAGCCATTCCCCTTGGCCTGGCCCTACAGGATCTTATACAAATTTCTTGTAAGACCCCTTTAGGTATTGGAAAGTGTGATCCAGTCGCCTTATTTTAGTTTGGAATAGAGACTATCTATAGAAACATAGAATGATTTGTGTTGGAAGGGACCTTAAAGATCCTGGCAGGGGGCTGGAACTGGATGAGCTTTAAGGTCCCTTTCAACCCAAACCATTCTATGATTCTTTGAGTGTGCAACAACATTCAGTCCTTGCAATCAAACTAAGGTTCTCCTTACCTGACCTGGTGCTCTGATGATAGATAGAGAAGGTGATATCAGCAGACTGCAAGAGCTCCCCTAGACAAGAGGCTTCTCCACTGCTCTTCTGAATGATGAGGTTACAGGGAATCTCCACGTGATGCTCAAACACAGGGCAGAAGGAACAAGCCACAGCTCGTGTGTGGCGTCTCTCTGCCTCAGGTAGGAAGGAGAGGTGCACAGAGACATAAGCATTGACTCCAACACCTGCACAGTGCTGGAGGGAAGGGTTCTTTTGCGCCACAGCTCTTGATTTAGGATATAAAGAGAAGAAAGGGAATGAGTATAATGTGCAAGGAATCTAGGAATCGACAGAATTAAAGCAAAAGTTGCAAGACTTTATGGTGAAGACATGGGACAAACCAGTGGATATCTGAAGTCAAAACACATGTGGATTCTCACTGTATATTATCTTTTACCATTTTTTTTGTCATCTGATCATCCTAGAAACAGATATTAAATGGTGAGAGTAGCTATCACAAGGTTCATCACTGGTGGCTGAGTTCTTATCACTGTCAGGATCTGAGACCAAAGTGGTTGAGAAAGTAGTGAGCATCTTTAAACATATCCCCTCTGCAGAAAAAGCTGTAGGGTAACTGTAGGAGAACTTGCTTTAGAAAGATGCAAAGGCAAAGCCAAATTATTTTTAGAGAGCAGTACTGCCAAGCAAAAGGAGGTGAAATCAGCAGATGGAATTATTTACAAGTAACACAGACAGAGGTATTTCTCAGGTCACAGAATCCCAGACTGGTTTGGGTTGGAAGGGACCTTGAAGCTCATCCAGCTCCAACCCTTGCCACAGGCAGGGACACCTTCCACTGGAGCAGGTTGCTCCAAGCCCCTCTGTCCAACCTGGCCTTGAACACTGCCAGGGATGGGGCAGCCACAGCTTCTCTGGGCACCCTGTGCCAGCGCCTCAGCACCCTCCCAGGGAAGAGCTTCTGCCTAAGAGCTCAGCTCAGTCTCCCCTCGGGCAGGTTCAAGCCATTCCCCTTGGCCTGTCCCTACAGGCCCTTGTCCCAAGCCCCTCTCCAGCTTTCCTGCAGCCCCTTCAGGCACTGGAGCTGCTCTCAGGTCTCCCCTTCAGGAGCCTTCTCTTCTCCAGGCTGCCCCAGCCCAGCTCTTTCAGCCTGGCTCCAGAGCAGAGCTGCTCCAGCCCTTGCAGCATCTTCCACTTTCTTTACTGCTCCAAGCACCATATGCTAGTGATCCTCAACCAGCCTACTGGAATTAAGATGGATCAGGAGCTCAGCAACATATATAGAAAGGGCCAGTGAACACTGCTCTAGAATGACAGGAGCCACTCATCTCTTATGGAGTTAACTCCCTCTCTTCTAGCTCTTTCTTAATTCTTGAAAATCCCCTACTGGAACTCAGTTCAGGTCATACCATGCACTTAGAGCAGCAGCCTTCTGGTGAAATGGAACATGTTTCATTTACTAGATAATTTACTGATGTTTCCACAGTGAAATTCAAGGAAACCAATCTCAGCTAGCTCTTACATCAGTAACACCCAGATCCAGTGCCCAAATAGGTATCACTTTGTATCTGTCAGTTTTATATCAGCCTTTGGTATAGAAAAATGTGCCCTTCCAATCTCCATCCTTCTGCAGAACAAGTGCTATCACATTTTACTGCAGCTTCAGGGACAAAAATAACCACTAATGATCTTTATAAAGCTATTTTCACTTCTGATGAGAAACCAGTTTGAGTCCCAGACTCTGCAGAGGGGAAGTTGGCCAATTCCAATTTATTCTTATCTAATGTCTCAGCCTGCTGCCTCCTGATAAAGCTATTTTAGGAGAAAAAAAACCTTCCTTTTTGACTCAGGCTTTACCTCGCTGCTGCTTGCAAACCAGCTGCTCTGTGTATCTGTACAGCAAGAGAAACAGCTCGAGCAGTTCCTCCTGCTGCTGTCCTCACGGATCGCTGGTATTGCACGCTCACATCCAGCAAGCCTGTTTGAAATGAAAGAAAGAAAGGAAATGGTCAGCTTTTGATAGTTACACCCAATATAATCAAGGCTCAGTTGTACCTCCCAATACAGAACTTACTCTATTAATGCAAAAAAAGAAAGCCAACTATGTCCTGGGCTGCATCCCCAGAATGTGAGCAGCACCTCTCTAGGGAAACCCCACTTTACAGCAGTTCTGGTGGACATAAGGACATGGAGCTGTTGGAGCAATTCTACAGGAGGCCACAAGGATGAGCAGGGACTGGTGCAGCTCCTGTATGGAGCCAGGCTGAGAACACTGGGGCTGTTGTGCCTGGAGAAGAGAAGCTGTGTGGAGACCTCAGAGCAGCTTCCAGTGTCTGAAGGGGGCTACAAGGATGCTGGAGAGGGACTCTTCATCAGGGACTGGAGTGACAGGACAAGGGGTGATGGGTTCAAACTGAAACAGGGGAAGTTTAGATTGGATATAAGGAAAAAGGTCTTTACTGTGGGGGTGGTGAGACCCTGGCACAGGTTTTTTTTGGGATGTGCTTTAAACCAGAAGAGGGCAGATTCAGATGCTTTTCTAGTTTCTAATACATCAACAACCTTTGTGTCTTTGCTGCTGATCACCATCCTTTACCTCCACCAAGAGAGCAGACTGAGGGAGCTCTCTAGCACACTGTCCCTCAAACATTGGGATGCCAACCCCAGGCTTAGCTCTAGTGAGCCTGGTTTTATCACATAGGGTGAAAACCCAAAAGTCTTCCTTACCTGAAGACCTCAGATGAAATCCCTCTGAGGAATCAGTCCGGGGAACCAATGGAAGATTAAAAGTCTGTATACCTATTTCTTCTCTATGCTGCATAGTGACCATGGCACAGAGCCGCGACAAAGGCAAGGTTCCTTTGGCAACCACCTGGTCTCTGACATTTGGGTAATAATACCTGGTAAGACATAAAAAAAGCAGCATCAATCATGGTGTTTTGAGGATGACAAAATGATCATCATTTCTGTCACAACTGCATACGAGTCACCTTTGAGTGTCTTCAAACATGGGCTCCTGATGGCTAAGGGATAGCTCAAGTAAATGCTTTTGCACAAAATGAAACAGTAAATTAGGGAGAATGGCTTTAACCTGCCCAAGGGGAGACTGAGCTGAGCTCTTAGGCAGAAGCTCTTCCCTGGGAGGGTGCTGAGGCGCTGGCACAGGGTGCCCAGAGAAGCTGTGGCTGCCCCATCCCTGGCAGTGCTCAAGGCCAGGTTGGACACAGGGGCTTGTCTAGTGGAAGGTGTCCTTGCCCATGGCAGGGGGTTGCAACTGGATGGGCTTTAAGGTCCCTTCCAACTCAACCCAGTCTGGGATTCTATTTTATTTGATTTCCTACTTGATTCTATTCTATGATTCCAAACTTATAGTGTTTTTTTTTGTAATCAGTAACTTGTATTAGGGAATAAAACCCCAACCTGAAACAATGAAATTATACTGCCAGGGTGCTATTAAGTAAAGTTTAGATGTGCCAAGCATTTAAAGATGACTTCTAGATCCCTATCCTGATAACAAAGTGGAACAAAGCAAACTAAGAGCACACATTCTTTACAGAAGTTGTAAGAAGAGCAATTAGCACTCCTGGGTGTGGGGAAAAAGGCTCACATGTCTTCAGTGCAATCTTAAATGCAGATATCCATCACCAAACGTTGATGAGCTCACCATTTCTTCACATATTATTGCATATCCATCCCCAAACTAGAGATTTTTCAATACCATATATGTCTCTCTCTGTATTGCTGAAAGAATAGGATGTTATTCTGTACCTGCACCAGACTTCAAACTGGATTCCTCCTCCAGTCACTCCTGGTGCCGTAAATGCATTGACCAGAAGCCTCTGGACTGGGACATCAGCAGGAACCAACAAAGAGTGATGATGTGCATCATTAAAGACGGGATCAGGGACACACAAAGTGGTTGCTGTGCGGAATGGCTTCAATTTGATGCCTACAAGTCAAGCAGAGGTGGTTAGAAATGGTTGTATTTGGGGGTTTCAACCTTTTTCTGTTTGTAATCTTTGCTCTCCTGAGTTTTCACAAGCAATCCCATGAGCCTGTGAGCCACAAGTGGAAAACAACAGTTCAATGTGGCTGGAAGTTGACACAGTCCAGAGGAGCCGCTATGGAACCATGTTACTGACCGTGTTTTCCACAGGAAATACATGTTAGTGATTCAAAGCCCTCCAGATCAACACTAAGTCCTTTTCTCCAATTCAGTTATTTAAATACTCCTTCATAGTCCTTACCATCTAAACCAGCAAGTCTTCTTTTGGTGTGGCCACGAAAATGTGCATTTTGAGAGGCTTTGTAAGGAAAGCCTTCATTGAATTTAGCTGTATATAGTGTCAGTATTCCCTGTATATCTGTTCTTTGTAGGATGAGTTGGGGAAGCCCTCTGGGATCTTTAACAAAAAGATGCTATGTGAAGAGACTCAAAACCAGGCATCGTTTTTTGTTGGGAACTTCGTCACCTGCCTCAATCAACGCAGGCTTTTCATTTACTGATGCATCCCAAGCACAGTTGTGTGCAGATCTGAGGACAGCAAGCTCTGGCTGCATGAAAGCTCTGAAATCACACACCCTTTTAAGTAGAAGTATCATACATGAAACAAGATTTAACTGAAGCAATGCTCTAAATTAGGACTGTAAGAGAAACTTACCATCCTCCTGCAATTCAGCTCCTTGCAGTGCACCACAACCAGCCTCTTGAACTGGGAAGTAGTACTGTACGTAGCAGTCAGCCTCTCCCCAGACAGTGGACTGTAACGGTGTCAGTCCTTTCACACTCTCCACATGGATCTCAAACACATGTTCCAGCAGGTCTTCCCCTTCTGGGTCTAACTGCTAATAAAACAAAGGGAATCTATATGGAAAGGATGATTCTTTAGGAAACAGCATACAAGAGGATGTTAGGGGCTGATAAGAAACCTGGAGAGGGGCTTTGGACAAGGGCCTGTAGGGCCAGGCCAAGGGGAATGGCTTGAACCTGCCCGAGGGGAGACGGAGCTGAGCTCTTAGGCAGAAGCTCCTCCCTGGGAGGGTGCTGAGGCGCTGGCACAGGGTGCCCAGAGAAGCTGTGGCTGCCCCATCCCTGGCAGTGTTCAAGGCCAGGTTGGACACAGGGGCTTGGAGCAAGCTGCTCTAGCGGAAGATGTCCCTGCCCATGGCAAGGGGTTGGAACTGGAGGAGCTTTAAGGTCTCTTCAAGTCAAACTAGTCTGGGATTCTATGATATAGAACAAAATTGGCGTCAAAAGATTGGGGATCACTGCTCCATTAAGGAACTCACTGGTAAAATCCTTTTCACTTATCCATAACAGCAAGAATGGGAATTTATTGAACAATACCATGACAGGCTTTGTAGGAGGAGGATCCAGAGAGTGGGAAGGTCGCTGTGTGATGGGAGGTACCATCCCTTCCTCAGTTTTTAGCCTTTGCAGTGCTGCTATTTGATTCGCTGACCCCATTGCCAGAATGACCCTCAGGCTTCCACTTCTGCTGCCAGTAAAAACATCCACCACAGGCATGTAGCTGTCCACAGCCACCACGGGATACTGAGCTTGAAGCAGCAAGTGGGAAATCTTTGGATCTCTAGAATAGATTACAACAAGAAACACCACAACAAACAAGTGAGATTGAGCCATTGGAATATGAACACGATCACACAAAGCTCATTTGAGACGGGACTTTCAATGCACTTAGAAATAAATCTGTCTCAATTCCTCCAAAACTTGGCTCAAGTGCATGAAGTCTTCACACAGCCCAGCTCCATGAGCTGCCAAATGGAAAAGGCTATTTTCAGCAATGACAAAATACAGCTTTCCAAAAGCTAACATAGTTATAAGTCAGCCTAGAGACACGTGAGCAAGGGGATGAACTGGAACAAGACTCCTATTAATATGCTGCAGCCATATTATACTTTTATGAGGCTGTTACACACCTTTGGGGATGGATTTGGGCAGGAAGGAAAGGAACAGGGACAGTCTCCCACAGAAATGTGAAAACTTTTAATAACTGAAGTTAATCCAAGTGAACTACAGTGGATTACTGAAAAATTATACAAATTATTATAAATTATTAAATAGCAAAGTAGTCAGTGAGCCCCAGCACCATCTGATTTGCACCTATTATTAGTGTGACCAAAATATACCCCATCCCTGGCAGTGTTCAAGGCCAGCTTGGACACAGGAGCTTGAAGCAACCTGCTCTAGTGGAAGATGTCCCTGTCCAAGGCAGGAGGTTGGAACTGGATGAGCTTTAAGGTCCCTTCCAACACAAACCAGGCTGGGATCCTATGGGTCTATGAATTAATCTTTTGCATTAGAAAGAATCAGTCCTGTCCAGTGTTTCCTTTAATTTACATAGTTTTAAGCAGTTATATTACTTGACTGAACAAGAAGACAAAATATTGAACCAAAAAGATCAGAGAGCTCTGAAGAGACCCACTGGATAAGAGGACAATTAAAGCATGAAGTATTTAGAGCCCTTTTTGATACAAGCATTATCCTGTGCTGTGCACACTGACAGCATCCCTAGCAATGGGATCCATTGCAGAGCATAAGCAGGAAGAAAATCACTCTGTCAGTCACAAGCTTGGAAAATCACCGATGGAATGCCATGCTTCATTTTCCTGTGCAGTCACTTTCATTTCTGACAGTCTTCATGCGTCACAGGGCCACAAGTTAAACTGGCACCAAACCTCATGCAGCAGTGTCTTTCTCACAGAGTACTTGTACTTCTGTATGAGGACAGTGTGACTCACACCCACAGTGGGAGAAGAGAGGAGGAGGAGAGAGAGAGGAGAAGAGAGGAGGAGAAGAGAGGAGGAGAAGAGAGGAGGAGAGAGGAGGAGAGAGAGAGAGAGAGAGGAGAGAGAGAGGAGGAGAAGAGAGGAGAGAAGAGAGAGAGAGAGGAGAGAGAGGAGGAGAGAGGAGAGAGAGGAGGAGAAGAGAGGAGAGAGAGAGGAGAGAGAGAGGAGAGAGAGAGAGGAGAAGAGAGAGGAGAGAGAGGAGGAGAAGAGAGGAGGAGAAGAGAGGAGGAGGAGAAGAGAGGAGGAGAAGAGAGGAGGAGGAGAGAGGAGGAGGAGAAGAGAGGAGGAGGAGAAGAGAGGAGGAGGAGGAGAAGAGAGGAGGAGAGAGGAGAGAGAGGAGAGAGAGAGAGAGAGAGGAGAGAGGAGAGAGAGAGAGAGAGAGAGAGAGGAGGAGGAGAGAGAGAGGAGGAGGAGAAGAGAGGGGGAGAGACAGAGGGAGAGGGAGAGAGAGGAGGGGAAAGAGGAGAGAGAGAGAGAGAGAGAGAGGAGAGAGAGAGAGGAGAGAGAGGAGAGAGAGAGAGGAGGAGGAGAGAGAGAGGAGAGGAGAGAGAGAGGAGGAGGAGAGAGAGAGGAGAGAGAGAGAGAGAGGAGGAGGAGAGAGAGAGAGAGGAGGAGAGAGAGAGAGAGAGAGAGAGAGAGAGGAGGAGAAGAGAGGAGGAGGAGAAGAGAGGAGGAGGAGAAGAGAGGAGGAGGAGAAGAGAGGAGGAGGAGAAGAGAGGAGGAGGAGAAGAGAGGAGGAGGAGAAGAGAGGAGGAGGAGAAGAGAGGAGGAGGAGAGAGGAGGAGAAGAGAGAAGAGAGGAGGAGAAGAGAGGAGGAGAAGAGAGGAGGAGAAGAGAGGAGGAGAAGAGAGGAGGAGAAGAGAGGAGAAGGAAGAAGAGAAAAGGAGAAGAGAAAAGAAAGGAGAAGGAAGAAGAGAAAAGGAGAAGAGAGAAGAAAGAAGAAAGAGACAAGGGACAAAAGCTTCTCTCCCTGAGCATGTCAGGATATTTCCCAAGCCACTAAACTACAGAAGAAGGATGTTTACCTGAATGAGATGTAGAACTGATGCAGAGGCAGTTTCACTAACCCCAGCAGCCTATCACAGCCAGGGCTTCCCATCTTGTTCCATGCTTCAATAATCATGACATTGTTCTTCAGCCGCTCCAAGTGTTTGGAAGTCAAGGAAAAAGGCACCACCTGAAAAGGTTTAATGCAGAATTAGCACACAGACTACACTGGAAGCTATTTGTTAAGTACAAAGCAGTCTGGTAACACTTCATTACTCCAGTCTACAGAACTGTGCTCCATAGAAATGGAAATTAAGAATTAAATGTACACTTGCCAAAGGAGTTTCAGAGAACTGATAGGCCTGGGAAAGAGCTAGCCAGGAAAATCCATGTGATTTGGATAAATATAAAATAACATCATAAACTATCTGTAAAACATTGCCTTATCCTTAAATATCTGTTTAGTGAACAACAGATAAATCTTTTCACACAGCTCACTCAATGTCTTCTGCTACCTTTTCAGGTTTCACTCTTTCAGCTGAAGACTAACAAGTCACACAAATACCCAAGTATTGTTAAAACAAATGCAACGTGGGCCTGTGTGAGCCTCATGAAGCTCAACAAGGCAAAGTGCAAGGTCCTGGCCCTCAGCTGGGGCAATGCCAGCACAAACCCAGGCTGGGAGAGACTGGATGGAGCAGCCTAAGGAGGATTTGGGGTGCTGGGTGAGGAGAAGCTCCCCATGACCCGGCTTCAGGGTGCGCCTGAGCCAGAACCCCCCCACATGTGCTGGACTGCACCCCCAGAGCGTGAGCAGCAGCTCAGGGAGGGGATCCTGCCCCTCTGCTGTGTGAAGGGGAGACCCCCCTGCAGCCCTGATCCAGCTCTGGGGCAGCAGCACAAGAGGGATGTGGAGCTGTTGGAGCGAGGCCAGAGGAGGCCATGGAGCTGCTGCGAGGGCTGGAGCAGCTCTGCTCTGGAGCCAGGCTGAGAGAGCTGGGCTGGGGCAGCCTGGAGAAGAGAAGGCTCCTGAAGGGGAGACCTGAGAGCAGCTCCAGTGCCTAAAGGGGCTGCAGGAAAGCTGGAGAGGGGCTTGGGACAAGGACCTGTAGGGCCAGGCCAAGGGGAATGGCTTGAACCTGCCCCAGGGGAGACTGAGCTGAGCTCTTAGGCAGAAGCTCTTCCCTGGGAGGGTGCTGAGGCGCTGGCACAGGGTGCCCAGAGAAGCTGTGGCTGCCCCATCCCTGGCAGTGTTCAAGGCCAGGTTGGACACAGGGGCTTGGAGCAAGCTGCTCTAGTGGAAGGGGCCCCTGCCCATGGCAGGGGTTGGACCTGGATGAGTTTTAAGGTCCCTTCCTACCCAAACTAGTATGGGATTCTATGATTCAACGGAACAAAAAAATCTATTAGGATGCCATCAATAACATACTTTCTTGCCAAAATGGCAGAAAAGCCAACAGTTCCAACCTAAACTTGACTATTTCTCTCTCATTCTTCAAATATCTTACTTATTACTTAGATGACTCAAGGAGCTGCATTTCACACTGTGCCATCCAGCCAAAACAATACTGAAAGTAGTTTTAATACACTGGATAGAGCCAAGAAGAGAAGTTCCTGCATGTATAAAAGTAACTTACCTTTGACATGTTTGTCAGTGTAGAATAACTCACTTCAATAAGTGCTCAATAGCAAACATGTGACTTGCCTGAGAAAAATTGAAGGCAGGTTGAGTTGTGCCCCATACAACAGCAGATCTCGTTGCCTCCTCAGTGCTGAGCAGCTTGCAGTTTAAATACACATTACAAGAGCTGGGGAGCCCTTGGTCTTCAGCAACAAAATCCTTTCCCTCAGGCACCATCAGCAGCACATGCAGCAACAACCCATCTTCTTCAGACGTGGCTATTTGTGTCAGCAGATGATGGCCTACAGAGGTTGGTGCAGCCTGTGGTGGCTGCACCCTGTTCATGGTGGCTGCCCCTGTCTTCTGTGAGTCAATGTGGTTAAGTTTCAAGCAGTGAGGGCTTCCTGGACTTAAACTCTTCCTGTTGGGCTCCTGGAATTGCAGCCCAGGACTTCTCACAGCATGCACTGGAGCTTGCTGTGCAGCCATAGGTGACCGGGCAGTGGTGAGGGTGAAGTCTTTGTTGTTGGCTGCGAGCTCTAAGGACACCTGCATTGTGCAAGAATCAAAAACAAGAATAGGCATTGCATGTTTTGCTCAAGAATTGTATTAGGTACCACCCAGAAGGCTTTAGCTTCAGTCACGTGCTGGTTACAAGCTACAACTGTCACTGCAAAATAAATTACATGTGGTTTCATCAAATAAAGCCATACCTGAAGTACAAAACCACAGTTACAGCTCAATAAAGGCAAAAAATGAAAAGCAATCACAAAGCTGACTGAAAACTGAATACCTACCTAGCCACATTGAAAAGTACTGCGACAAAAAAGACGTGGACAGACTGGAGAAGGTCCAGAGAGGGCCACAAAGATGGCCCAAGGACTGGGCAGCGCGTGACGAAAGACTGAGAGAGCTGGGACTGTTCAGCCTGGAGAAGAGAATGCTCAAGGAGACATTATCCCCATGTGCCAGGAGTTAAAGGGTGGCTACAAAGAATGTTTTTACAAGGAATCCCATGGAGAAGATCAGGGGTGATGGGCACCAGTTACTCCTGGGGAGTAGCCTCACAGAGAAGAACTTCGGCCTAAAAGCTCAACTCCATCTCCCCTCTGGCAGGTTAAAGCCATTCCCCTTGGCCTGGCCCTACAGGCCCTTGTCCCAAGCCCCTCTCCAGCTTTCCTGCAGCCCCTTTAGGCACTGGAGCTGCCCTCAGGTCTCCCCTTCAGGAGCTTTCTCTTCTCCAGGCTCACCCAGCCCAGCTCTCTCAACCTGGCTCCAGAGCAGAGCTGCTCCAGCCCTTGCAGCATCTCCATGGCCTCCTCTGGACTTGCTCCAAGAGGTCCATAAGGACTTAGGAGGATTTAGGAGGGAGGAGACAAGATACTGCAGCAAAAGATCCCAAATGGTATCTACTCTTAACGGGTATAGAGAACACATCCAAAGATGAGAAGTTCAAGGCCATCTGTCAGAAAGAACCCAAGAAACACAAAGTGGATCCAGTGGCTGACATCCCTTGTCCTCTTTAAGTATCAGTTTCCCTTTTCTTACGTCCTTGCATCAAACTTCATTTCATTAATTCCCTACACCACTTCCTACCACTTTTCCCCCCTCACAACTTGTTCCATTCCCTCTTCTGTACAATACAAATTTCTCCTCCCTGCCTTCACTTTACTCCTCCCACATCCAAACTCTACTTTTCACATTTCATCCTTCTGTGACCCCTCTACTGGCAGCTCTGCTGAATGGCTTCTCAGGAAGAAGTATCATCATCCATAATACTCTCTTAACCCTTCAGTTCTAATCTAGAGAGCTCTTTGTCCTCAGATCCACCAGGTCTCTCACACTGTGCTGTGCAGGACTATTACTCCTTCTCAGTCCTAAACTGAGTAAGCTGGTAGACTGGAGAAGGCAACTCCTGAAGTGATCAGGTGGTACCAAAGACAGGGAGCATCAGGCCTCTGCACCAGGACACACCTCAGCTCATGTCATATGTGGAGCAAAAGCCAAAGCTCCCAGCGCTGAGGATGTGCTGCTCAAAATCTGCCCGTAGATTGGTTTCTGTATCTGAGCCCTAGATATTGAACCTTGTTTTAGCCTGCAGGCAGGGGAACATCACCCAGCAGCACCATTAGACATGCAGGAGGTTCACAGTACCTCTCCAAAACCCTAAGGAAAAGGTTTATGATATCTTGTATTGGTCTTACGAACCGAGATCACCAAATTAAAACAAAGAGAGGGAAACATTAAAAGAAGAGAGAATATGCAGCCAAAATTGGTGTTTAACTCCAACTCTACCTGGTAAAACACATACCTTTAGTGGCCCAACTTGTGTCTGATCTCCCTCTTTGTCCACAGGTATTTCACAGCTGACAGTGAGCAGCTCGGACTGAACAACCTGGCGTAACTGAAGCGCAGCTGAGCCAATGGCCACTGGCTGAGGGCAGAAAAAGAATCCACTTTGTAAGCTTCCTGTCAGCTTTAAAGAACTAAGGGCATATTGTGAAAGGAAAGTCTTCTGGGAAGTCATGCTCAGCCACTCACCCTCCCCACTACTATACCCATAGTTGTTCCAACAGGGATTTTGTAGGAAAGTTTCCCTTAGTTCCATTTTTAAGCCTCACCAGGACAACAGGAAGGAAAATTCTTCCATTACCTACGGCAAACAGTTCCAGACAAATGCAAAAATGAGCACCCCAAATCCTAACACTGAGCCAAATATCCATACTTCGAGGTGATTTATTCAGCCATTAAAAGAAAAGCTCCTGTAAGAGATGGGTAGATATCCTTGGTGTTGGTTACAATAAAACATGAGCTAACACCTC
Source organism: Pezoporus occidentalis (assembly GCF_034315485.1). NCBI lineage: Eukaryota > Metazoa > Chordata > Aves > Psittaciformes > Psittacidae > Pezoporus > Pezoporus occidentalis. The sequence goes on from NW_026915484.1 coordinate 47,080, forward strand.
TCACTGTCTTCATCACATGCAGATGATCAAGCAAATATTTTTAGAGAAAAGGAAGATATTTCTTTTTCCCCCTAAATGAACAAGCTACACAGGATCTCATATCTCATGGTACTTACTCTGGGCAGAGTAATGCTATCAGCTGCATCCACATCATTCTATCTCATCATTCTACATTGGTGAATAAGCTGTACTAGATTTGGACTAATGAATATAATTGATTCAATATGCTTAAAAAGCAGGAGATAAGTTTTAAATCATGGAATTATAGAATCCAAGGCTGGTTCAGGCTGGAAGGGATCTTAAAGCTCATCCAGTCCCAGCCTTCCACTAGAGCAGGTTGCTGCAAACCCTGTGTCCAACCTGGCCTTGAACACTGCCAGGGATGGGGTTTTCTGGGCACCCTGTGCCAGCGCCTCAGCACCCTCACAGGGAAGAGCTTCTGCCTCAGAGTTCATCTCAGTTACCCCTCTGGCAGGTTAAAGCCATTCCCCTTGGCCTGGCCCTACAGGCCTTTGTCCAAAGCCCCTCTCCAGCTCTCCTGCAGCCCCTTTAGCTACTAGAAGGCTGAAAGATGAAGGATAAAGATGAAGGACAATTTCTTTCTGCCTGTCTGTCTCAAACTCAGACAATCCTTTAGCTGGGTGACAAGACTGAACAGCAATCAGTCCAACTCACAGGATCTGAACATTATGTCATTCCCCTTCATAATACCTGGCAATGGTTGATTAAGAAGTGGCTCAAGTCAAGCCACACCACTTAGTTTTGTCTCTGACAGTCAAGCTGTCAGCAATTATAATGAAGCATTGCAGAAGACTTAGAAAAGCCACTGCTGCCTGTGTGTTTGGAGGAAATAGAAATGCACAGAATTTCTTTGCTTTTCAATACAGAAAACAGAAATAACTTTTATTAAATACCTTTTTCTGTGTGCTTTTTCTCATGTAGATTTTAAAAGCAAGAGCAGAGCTCCACCAGTGCTCTATCATCGCTCCACCAAAGCGGACAGGGAACACAAACCGCTGCTGGAATGTCACCACTGCAAGGAAGAGAGAGTTGTGTGAGCTCCCAGCTGGGTTCGGAGCTAACCTGTCTGTTGAGCTGGATCAGCAACTGATAAAACTTCAGTCTCTGCAGAGGGAATGCAGGGTGAGAAGAGATACACGAGATTGGATATAAGGAGGAAATTCTTTCCTGTTAGGGTGCTGAGGCACTGGAATGGGCTGCCCAGGGAAGTGGTGAATGCTCCATCCCTGGCAGTGTTCAAGGCCAGGTTGGACGAGGCCTTGGGTGACCTGGTTTAGTGTGAGGTGTCCCTGCCCATGGCAGGGGGTTGGAACTGGATGATCTTAAGGCCCTTTCCAACCCTAACTATTCTATGATTCTATGATCAGAAGGTGTGAAGGAAAGTGCTAGCACTTCCGAGAAGGATTGTCAAACACACAGTGAGCATGTGCACAGAGATCAACCAAGGCTAGGAGCTGAGGGAGGAAGAGCTGAAACCCTCAATATGAATCTCTCAAGGTTTCAACCTATTAAATTATAGAATCAGAGAATCCCAGACCGGTTTGGGTTGAAGGAACCTTAAAGCTCCTCCAGTTCCAACCCCCTGCCATAGGCAGGGACCCCTTCCACTAGAGCAGCTTGCTCCAAGCCCCTGTGTCCAACCTGGCCTTGAACACTGCCAGCGATGGGGCAGCCACAGCTTCTCTGGGCACCCTGTGCCAGCACCTCAGCACCCTCCCAGGGAAGAGCTTCTGCCTAAGAGCTCATCTCAGTCTCCCCTCGGGCAGGTTAAAGCCATTCCCCTTGGCCTGGCCCTGCAGGCCCTTGTCCAAAGCCCCTCTCTCCAGGTTTCTTGTAGCCCCTTTGCTGAGCAGCACAAAAAAATCAGTATTATAGCAGCATCTAAAGTGTGAAGTTGATACCAAGTCTCTGTCATCCCAGCATACAGTAAAACATTTCCTTCCTCACCTGGAGAACCCTGTCTCCTTTTGAAGCAATATATTCCAAGACCTATCTTGAGCTAGTCAAAGCTGAGTTATAAGAATCACCACAGGTTCAGGAGAAAAGTAATATTTGCAAGAAAAGACTCAATGAATTGGTGTTTAGCCTAGAAAATAGAAGAGCAAGAAGTACAGGAACAATTCTTCCTTGTTCAGATGGATAAAGTATTCCTGGGATGTCAAAACGCTCCAGTTAGACATGAGGAAACTTGACCAACAGGAAGCACAGCACTTTTACACCTTGCCTGGACTGGCTATGGAATCCTTCCCATTGGGCATCTTAGTAACTGAGATAAAGAGCAATCAGGAAAGAGAATGACACAGTGGATGGACCCGATGGCTTCTTCAAGTTACTTTCAGCCCTGCCTGTTTTTCAGGGCTCCAAAAAGCTGGACTCTACTGCAGGAGGATGTGTTATTTCTTTAGTACAAAGAGCTGAGGTTCAGAAGAATTACGTGCTTTGGCTGGACACAAATAGATAACTCAGAATTCCCCCCACATCTCTCAAGAGCCACCTACAAAGATGCAAAGCCAATGAATGACCCTATGGGAGAGGCATTAGAAAGTAACCCCAGAATTCCAGTTGCTTGGAAGACAGGGAAAAAAGAATCTTGTTCATCCAGCAGTCTCTGCTCACTGAGGAAACATAATGTCAGTTGTTCTCAGAGATAGAAACACTGGTGACTCCCAGTAAAGAGATTAACGTTGATTGATTTGAGCACTCAAGATCTCTCAGATCCAGCACTGTGAGCTCTTGCAGATGTTACATGACATACTAAAACATCTGGAAAAATGATTTATTTGAGATATAAGTATCTCTGATATTTCTGAAAGTACTTTGTCATCCTCATACTACAGCAGAAAGGATATTTGGTTTCTATTCACATGAAGGAATGGGCTTATTGACCTGCACTGTGTTGGCAGAGGTGCCACAAATCATACAGCAGCAAAGAGAATACATAGGAAATGCTACTAAACAATTTATAAGAGATGAAAGATTCAACAAAACTAATGTAAAGGGGGAAAAGAATGTTCTCACCATCATTTGTGATTTTACTTGAAGCTATTCGAGTTACTTCTGTTGTTATGGAGATCTGTCCTTTTTCATCCCTGAAGGCTCCCACTGGAAAGTGGTACTCAACAAAGAAGGTACTGCGAGTTAAAAAGGGAATGGATGATCAGAATCCACCAGAAAGGTACTGGACATAACGGAAGTGAGCACAGAGGCAAGAGGCATACTCACAATCTACTGTTATTCTACTTCTTTAGAATAACCAAAGTACCTATTTCATTAATTACTTCAACAGATTGTGTAAATGTCAGATTCTGCACAAAAAATACCCCTTTTGTTTCAATGATTTGCCATGCACAAACCACGTTTGTACCTCCCCAAAATCCCTGATAATGCACAACCTGAAGTGAACCCATGCCAGGATAAATTATCCACATCTCTAATTTTCCAAAGCCCATAGTATACTATGCTCTGAAAGAACCACAGAATCATGGAATGGTTTGGGTTGGAAGGGAGCTTAAAGCTCCTCCAGTTCCAACCCTGTGCTACAGGCAGGGACCCCTTCCACTAGAGCAGCTTGCTCCAAGCCCCTGTGTCCAACCTGGCCTTGAACACTGCCAGGGATGGGGCAGCCACAGCTTCTCTGGGCACCCTGTGCCAGCACCTCAGCACCCTCCCAGGGAAGAGCTTCTGCCTAAGAGCTCATCTCAGTCTCCCCTCGGGCAGGTTAAAGCCATTCCCCTTGGCCTGTCCCTACAGGCCCTTGCCCAAAGCCCCTTCCCAGCTTTCTTGTAAGCCACATAAGGTACTGGAATGCAGAGCAGAGAAATGGGATGACCTCAGAATCCTGGAGTACTGGACTACACACAGAACTCAGAGGAATCTGTCTTGAAGGCACAAGTATCCAGCTGGTGAGAAACAATCTTCCTTACCGCTTGCTAACTGATGCAGGCCTTGGAGGCTTCCCCATAGCACCTTTCTTTCTTGGTGAGACCTGGATGCTCTCAGGAGGGATTTTCAAGCTTTCAATGATGACTCTGGCCAGGTGGATTCGCTCCAGCAATGCCAACCTGTCTGCACCCAAGGATGTGATGCAAGCAGCTTCTGTGAGATCTTCTGGAGGAGCAAGTGGTCTGCTAGCAGAGTGGCTGAAGAGAGAAAACAGAGAATCAGCACTACAGGAATGACCACCTGAAAGGAATATCGTAGCTTGGTGGGATATTAGTTAAATATTGATCATGGTTTCTTAAAAAGAATGGTTTTAAATGTATTTTACAACAAATCTGGTGGTCTCTATAACAGAAATCTTACAATATACAATAGCTGAGGTACATAAGTAGAAAAAGAAGAAATAAAAAGCCCATGTTCCACATTGTTGAAGTTTTGCATAAATCTTAAGCAGTCAAACTCTTCAAAAAGAAAAGCTTCATTTAATGTCAAATACAAAGAAAAGGAGATGATACAGTGACACACACAGACAAGTTACTGCTGCAGAGGAACAGCAATTCACTTGCAATTATTTATAAGATTTGACTTGTAAATGGGTGTTTGTACTTCTGGAGCGAGGAACTTTACCTGAATGTAAAAATAAGAGTAGCTGTAAGAAAAGTTGCAGAAAAAAATGTCTGGAGCTGAATTAGGGAAAAAAAAAAGTCATAAAACCGTAACACTAAATGGTATTGAAGCAGTAAAGCTCAATAACTGGAGTTATAGGGACATGTTTATTGGTTCTGTCATGGAGAAAAGCGAATATAATGTAGATCAGGTCAGAAGAGAGGTTTATTTATGACAGCTATAGGAGAGAACACAAATCAGCAGAGAAACAAACTGCTGATTCAAACTCTGTCCCTGGAAAGCAGATACGTATTTTATACACAGAAAGACCTTGTGCAAAGGCAGATAACGGGATGGGAGTTATTTTGTATCTGGTACCTACACAAGGCCAGAGAAATGCACAAAGCTCTCTGGAGTTTGTGTTTTTCAGCACAGGGATTAATTTATCATGAAGGTCACACAGTGATTAGTATTTCAGGAGAAAGAAAAGAGCAGCTAAAGGGGCTGCAGGAAAGCTGGAGAGGGGCTTTGGACAAGGGCCTGTAGGGACAGGCCAAGGGGAATGGCTTTAACCTGCCCGAGGGGAGACTGAGCTGAGCTCTTAGGCAGAAGCTCTTCCTTGTGAGGGTGCTGAGGCACTGGCACAGGGTGCCCAGAGAAGCTGTGGCTGCCCCATCCCTGGCAGTGTTCAAGGCCAGGTTGGACACAGGGGCTTGGAGCAAGCTGCTCCAGTGGAAGGGGTCCCTGCCCGAGGCAGGGGTTGGAGCTGGATCAGCTTTAAGGTCTCTTTCAATCCAAACCATTCTATGATTACATTTTTTGTCTACTCATGATTTTAACTAACTGCATCTCAATTGCTTCTTTAACAAACAGCAATTCCTGCGTGATGCTGATGCTCCAGCATTCCCAGTGATGCTAAGAAACATTCCAAGCCAAAAAGGTTATTCAATGAATTGTGGGATCATGACAGAGCATAATAACATCATGTGATTATTGCTAATACTAACTTACAATGAGCAAGATGCTGCAAAACAAGTCACTAAATTACCTGGGTACAATTTCTGTCACTTTCTGATCCTGATCAAAGGCATTAGAATCCTTCTGAGGGTTTCTTGTATCAGTGTTCTTGCCAGTTTGTGCCTTGGTTACTTTCCTGGAGGAGTTTACATCATCATCATCATCATCACTGAGCAAATCACTTAAACTGGAATCAGATTTCTGCAACAGAAATAATGCACATAAAGTAAGAAGTCGATGCTGGTTGTCAAGAAAGGTACATAATGGTCATGACACATAAAATAAAACCAGTCTGTGGATTGAATCAGTTGAAACAATTAAAATTGGATCAAAAGTTTTCAGAGGTTTAAAAGAAAAAAGCCTTCAAGGACAGCCTCAACCCCAGCAACTTCCACACTCCATGTTTGACTTTGAAGCCTTAATAGTATTCCTTTAATAACAGTAATTTTAAGCAATGTTCTCACAAGCTTCTGTATGATATTTAATGCTTATTAAGCCTTATAATATTGATTTTTCATTGGTTTTATGAAGATTTCTGGTTTTCTTCCCCTTAGGGACTACATATCAAGCACCTGCCTTTAGATCTCCACTTACAGGAGCTGTGTAAAAAAGACTCTCCAGCAGACTCTGGTCGTAATGGGGATCATTGAGTTCACTGTCATACACCTCACTGCCAAGAGACAGAGAATCCCAAAGGGAACCTGTCCGATCCCAGAAAGGCTCAGTGGAGAAATCAGCACTGTGGGGACAAGAAAAAGGAACATGACTTAGTGTTGCAAGCTCTGCAGTCAGTATTTCATGAATCCTGACAATCCTGTTGTATTTTAGATGGGATTTGTGCTATATTGGCCCAGAGAAGCTGTGGCTGTCCCATCCCTGGCAGTGTTCAAGGCCAGCTTGGACACAGGGCCTTGAAGCAAGCTGCTCTAGTGGAAGGGGTCCCTGTCCATGGCAGGGGGTTGGAGCTGGATGAGCTTTAAGGTCCCTTCCAACACAAGCCCTTTTGTGATTCTTTCATATCCCTGACTGGGACACAGTACAAGCATCTTTTATGCCTTTGCTACACAAAATGAGAAGAAAAGGTCAATTTAATACTTGGAGGAAGATTAAAGATAACTACTGTTTGTCTCAATTTTTAATTTAAAGACTGTAGATTCTTCAAAGAAACTGTATTTGTTTTATGTACTTTTAAACATTTTAGGACACAACAGTTCCAACCATCAAATAACTTAATTTTATTAAATATCATGGTTAACCTTTCTAGCATCACTTTTATCTCAAGGGACTTTGAGGCATCGTGGTTGTCATCTGCTAAAGTTTAGTGCAAGCCACCCACCATTTGCACATGTTTGCATCACTGCTTCATTTCCAGGATTGTGGAGAACTTGAAGAGTCAAGAGACATATTTCAGTATAAAGTGATCAAATAAGGACCATTTTGGACTAACTTTCAGTGCACAGAGTGGTGAGGCACTGGAATGGGTTGCCCAGGGAGGTTGTGAATGCTCCATCCCTGGCAGTGTTCAAGGCCAGGTTGGACAAAGCCTTGGGTGAGATGGTTTAGTGTGAGGTGCCCATGCCCATGGCAGGGGGGTTGGAACTGGATGATCTTAAGGTCCTTTCCAACCCTAACTATTCTATGATTCTATGATCCCACTCACCTGCCCAAGAGTAGCTCGATTGCTGTCTCTTCAGAGTTCAGATCAAGTTGCTGACCAGAAACTTCAGAAGGAAGGGGATCTTGAATAGTGGGCAGAAAACTTGAGTTCAAGCCTTTGGGGCTCCTGGATAACAGTGATTGCAGCAGAGAGTAAAAGGACAAATAAAGATATTAAGGCATGTTCAAGATTAATCCATCCAGGATAAAAATGAAAGGTTATGAACAACCTTCCCCAGTTTGTATCTAAATCTCTAGATAACACAAAACCCTTCTGCAGCCCTGCAGTCTGCTGCAAGTCACATTCAAATCTTATACTTTGCAATGTCTCATAGAACCATGGAAATATCTAGCTTGGAAATCACTGAGTCCAACCATAAGCAGAGCTGCTGCAAACAAGAAGATAAAGAGCAGGAGAAAGACAAGTGAGATGTTTCTAAATGATGATCTATCAATTTTTCCTGGAAAGACCAAAATCCTCTATTTTTAAACAAACTGGAGTAGCTACAGCAGAAATAATTCAAACTGTGTTTGCAACAGCAACAGTGACTCTTTAAGGCAATAACATGATTTTCTGGTTTATAGAGGAACAAAAGCCAATATTCCTGTTTTTCCCCAAATAATAAAGTTTCTCCTGTAAAACCCAGGCATTTGTCTTAATGCTTCTAAATTCCACTGGATTGAGAACTTTTACTAAGCCCAGTACTAAACAAAGGTGTAGTTAGGGTTGAAAAGGCACAAACACTTTAGCAATCAGCTGATAAATGTTGCATAGAAGATAATGACTTGTAATTCTGAGAATACAGAGATTCAACTTCTCATGTGTATTTTGGCACCAAGAGATGCAAACCAGAATACAGAGAAGTACTCAATTTATGCCACTAGTGTCTTTGAAAACCTCTTCTCTCTGCTAAAGTACCATTTCATTTGCTATGTCCCTTCCATTGCTCTTATTCCTTATCAATGTCTAATATTTCCTTATCAAATAATTCTGTACTAAATACAAATATACTGGGAAAAGAAATTCAATGAGTTAAATCAAAACTTTACTACATGATGATTAAAATCAATTCACAAAATCAGGCTTTTATTCACAAGTAGAAATTAATTTCCCATTTGAATGAGAATCCTAAAATACATTACCAAAAGTTTTCCTGATAAGGCTTCAAAATTTATAGTTTGGAACTTAATCTCACTTCCCCCTTTCCAAACTCACTTGGCTGGTGCTTTGAAATCATCTCTCTCTATAAAAGGAGACACTTCGGTCAGCTCAATCTCCATGTCTGGGCTTGACTTCATTGCAGACACAACCATGGCATCACGGAGTTTATTGCCTTGATCCAAAAGAGCTGAGAGATGAGGATTAAACCTCAGCATTTAAATGCAATTTAAAAGCAATATCTATAAACACAATAAATCATAAAATCAGAGGATGGTTTAGGTTGGATGGGCCTGGAGAAGAGAAGGCTCCTTAAGGGGAGACCTTAGAGCAGCTCCAGTGCCTAAAGGGGGTCCAGGGAACCTGGAGAGGGGCTTGGGACAAGGACCTCTAGGGCCAGGCCAAAGGGAATGGCTTTAACCTGCCCGAGGGGAGGCTGAGCTGAGCTCTTAGGCAGAAGCTCTTCCCTGGGAGGGTGCTGAGGCGCTGGCACAGGGTGCCCAGAGAAGCTGTGGCTGCCCCATCCCTGGCATTGTTCAAGGCCAGGCTGGACACAGGGGCTTGCAGCAAGCTGCTCTAGTGGAAGGTGTCCCTGGCCCATGGAAGGGGGTCGGAGCTGGATGAGCTTTAAGGTCTCTTCCAAGCCAAAGCATTCCATGATTCTATGATTTCAACTGACAGGTGATGGAAAAGAGAACATTTTCCATCCGAAAAAGTTACAGGCACAGAAACCCTTCCATGTTTTGTTTTTCTTTTTTTCACATGAGTGGCACCTTCGATGGCCACCTCAGCAGATATGTCAATGAATAAACAGCCTGTGAAGCTGAGCTTCCTTTTCTTTTACCCCTCCTGGTCAGAGCAGCATACGCCTAGGACTGCACATTCTGCCTCAGCTGAATACTCACACCATCTTCCAACAAGACCGGATCAGTAGTTTCTAAGTAAAGACATCTGTGTTATAATTAACTGTTTGAAATAATGTGGTGAAAGCATTCAAAGAATCACTTTTCCTTAAGTCTTTATCTCCAAATAGGCACCTGAAATATCAAGAGCTACTGGCAGTGAAATCTAGAAGATGATGCTGACTATATAGTAACCTGAAAGCAGGTCTTTTGTAGCTGGACTATGTAAAGAGAGCACCCGAGTGTTTGTTCTGGCAGGTCCTTCAGGATCAGCACTGGTGGGAAATGACACTTCTTCATTTGAATGATTCATTTTCAAACATTCATCTGGTAAAATCAGAGGATGATGAGAAGCAGGGAAAGTGTCCTTTATGTTTTCAGAGTTCTCTTGAAAGAGAAAATGGTCCTTTCCTCTGTTAAAAAAGAGAAACATTATTTCAGTCAAGTGGATCGGTGAAAGGGATTCATAGAATCATCAGAGAATCATGAAATGGTTTGTGTTGGAAGGGACCTTAAAGCTCCTCCAGTTCCAACCCCCTGCCATGGGCAGGGACCCCTTCCACTAGAGCAGCTTGCTCCAAGCCCCTGTGTCCAACCTGGCCTTGAACACTGCCAGGGATGGGGCAGCCACAGCTTCTCTGGGCACCCTGTGCCAGTGCCTCAGCACCCTCACAGGGAAGAGCTTCTGCCTAAGAGCTCAGCTCAGTCTCCCCTCGGGCAGGTCCAAGCCATTCCCCTTGGCCTGGCCCTACAGGCCCTTGTCCAAAGCCCCTCTCCGGGTTTCCTGCAGCCCATTTAGGCACTGGAGCTGCTCTAAGGTCTCCCCTTCAGGAGCCTTCTCTTCTCCAGGCTGAACAACCTCTGACTCAAACCTCTTCAAATTCTCCCCAGCTCTGCAGCTGCCCCCCTTCAGTACATGCTCCAAAAAGAAACGTGATGCGCTACGTTAACTTAGAATCATAGAATAGTTAGGGTTGGAAAGGACCTTAAGATCATCCAGTTCCACCCCCCCTGCCATGGACAGGGACACCTCGCACTAGACCATGTCACCCAAGACTCCAGCCAACCTGGCCTTGAACACTGTCAGGGATGGAGCACTCACAGCTTCCTTGAGCAACCTATTTCAGTGCCTCACCACCCTCACAGTAAAGAACTTCTTCCTTAAATCCAATCTAAACTTCCCCTGTTTAAGTTTGAAGCCACGACCCCTTGTCCTACCACTACAGTCCCTGATGAAGAGTCCCTCCCCAGCATCCTTGCAGCCCCCTTCAGATACTGGAAGGCTGCTATGAGGTCTCCATGCAGCTTCTCTTCTCCAGGCTGAATAGCCCCAGCTTTCTCAGCCTAAACTTATACCCATTATTTCCACTTACACCATCAGAGAAACGGACTCAAGCTGTCAATAAAAGATTTGTGGCACCTCTTGTGTCAACTACCATTGCTCAAACTAAGTCAACACAGGATGTAAATTTGTATCAGACGAGAAACTGTCCCTGCAAGCTTTGAAACACTGGGTGTTCTGGATTCTACCTGAAATGCACGTTCAGAAAGATGAAGTATTCCATAACTCACAAGTGTATAGCCTTAAGAAATGTGTGAACTGCAAAATAAACCAGCATTTTGAGAACAAAAAGGTACCTGTGCGTTGAGGCTCTGCCATTGTTAACAGCCTCCTGGTCAGCAACAGTCACTCGTGTTTGCCTGGACTGCTGTGATGGAGCAAGGATTTGGGGTTTGCTGCTTCCAGGAGCAGTATCCAAACTCCCATCTGTGGTTGGGATACAGCTGCTGGTGTCGTACCGTCCTGGTAGAGGTTCTAGAGCCAGTGAGACCTGAGGGACAGAGTATGAAATAGCATTTTGTTCTTTTCTTCATTAGGCCCTAGACACATTGCACTCAACTTTACTTGTCATGCCATGAAAAACTGCTGCTGTTCTGTGCAGAGTAGTATTTATGTCATGCAGTGATGTAACATCAGAAAACTGACATATTTATAACTACTTATTTTATATTCCCTGTTTTCAAACCACAGGCAACTATCTTGCAGCATAAATTGCCCGGATTTGGGGTTGTAAAGGAGAACTCCACCTTCTTAATCCCAGATTTCAATATCTTCTGTAACGTCAGCCCAGTAAGGCTCTGGGGAAGTGTTAGAACTGAGTATCTGGTTTGAAATCTGCTGTTAAAACTCACTCAACTTTGTAAAGTTGAACTACACAATCCTAAAGAGAACAAAGTCAACACTGTTCAGTATTCATATTCCATTTGCTACCTGAACTCATGAATGCCTTCTGCAGGGACCAGCTCTGCAGTGCACCTACTACCGCTTGATCCAGGCACCTGATTATGTTACAGATGTTACAGCAATATGACTTATAATTATAAATTACAAAGAGCAAAGCCATAAGAAGGAGTACCTGCAGCTCTCCAAGTTTATCAGATGTGGGTGAAATGATGGGGAAAACCCCACTGATGGGATGGCTGGGAGAAAGCTGGGACAGGCTGCTGATTTGTACTCTGCCAATGGGAAGATGGTCCAGTTTGGTCATTACCTCCAGGACAAGCACACCCATATCTGTGAAATTAGGAACAGCTTCAATTCAGTCTCCCACAGTGCGATCACAATTAAACACAAAACTTTTTTGTTAAGGTGACAGAGATACAAGGGGTTAATAATCATAGAATCATGGAATGGTTTGGCTTGGAAGGGACCTTAAAGCTGATTCAGTTCCAACCCCTGCCATGGGCATGGACACCTTCCACCAGAGCAGGCTGCTCCAAGTCCCTGTGTCCAGCCTGGCCTTGAACACTGCCAGGTATGGGGCAGCCACAGCTTCTCTGGGAAGCCTGTGCCAGCGCCTCAGCACCCTCACAGGGAAGCGCTTCTGCCTAAAATCTCATCTCAATCTCTCAGACAGACTCTAGACATTAATTTGCTTGCATTAATTTCCTGCAGAGCTTTCACTAAATTAAGTACCTTAACAACCTCAGAAGCTCTTCTGTATATCTTCTTATTCTTTACACCCTTCTTCACACATTCAAAAACTGAAATGCCTATTTAATATGATATGGATAAAAATAAAAATCACCAAATCTTGACACTAGGGGCTACAGGAGATTTCAGTAGTTTGCAGACCTAAAATGCTAAAGCTGACACTAGAGAGACTGATGCCAGCAATTTCAAGCTGAGATTAAAAGCCTTCCAAATCAGGAAACCAATCTAAAAAGCCATAAGTGAGACCAGGACAAGGTTTACTTGGTGGATAAATAACTGCTTGGCTCTTTCAGGGCTCCCTGTAGCTCTGGCCCTGATGAGGGTGAAGCATCTCTACCTGTCAGGTAGGCAGCGAACTGCCTGGGCCCACAGCGGACTGGGTAGCGAGCGGTGGTTCTCCCTCCTGGCTGCCCTGGTCGGGAGGTGGGCTGGAAGACGGTGCCATCAGAGGTCTCTCCCCACCACCTCAGGCGCACGAGAGTGGCAGCAGAGGGTGGCTTTGGGGTCGTCCAGAGGGCTCGGGCCACGGTGCAGCGGAGGAAGCAGCGCAGGGGTCCCTCCACGAGCGGCGGCAGGCTGGTGGAAGCAGGGATGTCATCGAGACCTGTGGGGACAAGGGACCAAGTGGTCAGTGGCTGTGGTGGTGAATCCACCCCCATCTTCTGGGCTGCTCCATGACCTTGGGAATCGAAGGACAGGTTGGATGAGGCTTGGAGCAAGCTGCTCTAGTGGAAGGTGTCTCTGCCCATGGCAAGAGGTTGGAACTGGATGAGCTTTAAGGTCCCTTCAACCCAAACCAGTCTCCATGATAGACATGACTTCCTGCGTGCATAGATCATTATAACAATTGTATAGTAAATTCTATTGACTCAGTTTACAAGATCCACATTAAAACTGCAAACTGCTGCTAAATGACACTTGTAACCCTTTAGATGAAAACCACTGACCAAGTCTGACACTAAGACTAGACCCAGCTGCATCCAGGCTCTACCAGCGGTTACAAAGCAAGGGGGTCTCTTCTGAACCTCATGACTCAACAGGGATTTCCTTAGGCCCTGTATAAACCACTGTCCAAGTCTGAGACTCAGACTAGACCTGGCTGCACCAAGGATCCCTCAGGACTTTAAAAAGCAAACCTTGTGACTCAACAGGACAGTCTCCCTTTATGTCTTTGATCTCTGTATCAGTAAGTTTTAGCTCGATTTTACCTTGATTACCCATTCTATGCTTCACCCATGTAATGAGAATGAACCTTGCTATAGAATCCTGTTAAGTTGTGCCTTTAACCCAGTATCTCCCCTCACTACAAGAGAGACACTGAGGGGCTGGAGGGGGGGACAGAGAAGGGCAGCAGAGCTGGTGCAGGGCCTGGAGCCCAAGTGTGATGGGAAGGGCTGAGGGACCTGGGGGGTTCAGTGTGGAGAAGAGAAGGCTCAGGGGGGACCTGATGGCTGCCTACAAGTGCCTGAGAGGAGGATGGAGCCAGGAGGGGCTGGGCTCTGCTCCCAAGGAACAAGGGATGGGACAAGAGGAACCGGCCTCAAGCTGCACCAGGGCAGGTTTAGATGGAGCTGAGGAACAATTCCTGCCCCAGAGGGTGCTCAGGCATTGGAACAGGCTGCCCAGGGCAGGGCTGCAGTCACCGTCCCTGCAAGGGTTCACACACCGTGGAGACGAGGCCTCAGTGCCATGGGGCAGTGGTGGCCTTGGCAGTGGTGGGGATGGTTGGACTGGATGAGCTTGAAGCTCCTTTCCAACCCAGCTGATTCTGTGACCCATTACAAACCATGTTAAAGCCGCTCGTACCAACACCTCTGAGCGCCGCGCTCCGAGCCCCTCACTTCCCGACCACGGCCCCGCACGACTCCGCGCTGCCCCCCGCCACCCCCCAGCCCACGCCACCGCCCTACCGCCCCTCCGGGACCCGTCCCACCTCCCCTCCGCCGGCCGCCCCCCGCCGCCGGGCCCATCGCCCTCGGCCTCTTCTGCCGCATCCCGCCTCGCCTCAGGCCGCCCGGCAACCGCCGCTTGGGCGGGAGCGGGACCGGGACGCGCCGCCTCAGAGCCGCACTTCCTGGACTACAACTCCCGTCATGCACCGCGCCCCCTTAACACTTTACGGAGGCGTGGACTACATTTCCCACAATGCCCCGGGAGCGCGCTACGGGTGCCCGCGGGGGCCTCCTGCCCGCCCCGTGGTGCCGCGCGGCGGCGCTGTGAGGGGGAACCCGCTTCCGGTGTGCGCGGAGCGGGGGCTGGCGGCGGCCGAGCCCCGTGGCGGGGGGGGGGTGGTTGTTCCGCGGTGTGTCCTTGTGTCTCCTGTCGCCTCCTGCGCCCTCATGTCGGCTCTGGAGAAGCAGCTGCACCTCGGCCGCCTCCCGCCGCGGCCCCCGCTGCCCGGTGGCGGCGGTCAGTCCGGCTCCAAGATGCGCATGGGGTAGGTGGGGGAAGGGAGGCGGCGGCTGAGGGGATGGGGGGGGGGGAAGAGGTGGGTAGCAGCGGGGGAGGGGAGGGATGCTCGGTACTGTGGGCTCGCTGGCAATTGGGGCTGGGGGCTCGTTACCGGCGGGTCTGGAGAGAGGGGAGGTCGTTTTGGGGGGGTCTGGAGGGAGGGGTGCTCGTTATTGGGGTGTTTGGAGGGAGGGATGCTCGTTTGGGGGAATCTGGGGGGGGCTGCTCGTTATTGGGGGTGTTGGTGGGAATGGCGCTTGTTATTGGGGTCTGGAGAGAGGGATGCTCGTGGTGGTGGGTCTGGAGAGAGGGGTGCTCATTGCTGGGGGTCTGGAGAGAGAGATGCTCGTGGTGGTGGGTCTGGAGAAAGGGGTGCTCATTACTGGGGGTCTGGAGAGAGAGATGCTCGTTGTTGGGGTGTCTGGAGAGAGGGATGCTCGTTATGGTGGGTCTGGAGAGAGGGGTGCTCATTGCTGGGGGTCTGGAGAGAGAGATGCTCGTGCTGGTGGGTCTGGAGAGAGGGGTGCTCGTGGTGGTGGGTCTGGAGAGAGGGATGCTCGTGGTGGTGGGTCTGGAGAGAGGGGTGCTCATTGCTGGGGGTCTGGAGAGAGGGATGCTCGTTATGGTGGGTCTGGAGAAAGGGGTGCTCATTGCTGGGGGTCTGGAGAGAGGGATGCTCGTGGTGGTGGGTCTGGAGAAAGGGGTGCTCATTACTGGGGGTCTGGAGAGAGGGATGCTCGTGGTGGTGGGTCTGGAGAAAGGGGTGCTCATTACTGGGGGTCTGGAGAGAGAGATACTCGTTGTTGGGGTGTCTGGAGAGAGGGATGCTCGTTATGGTGGGTCTGGAGAGAGGGGTGCTCATTACTGGGGGTCTGGAGAGAGGGATGCTCGTTGTTGGGGTTTCTGGAGAGAGGGATGCTCGTTGTTGGGGTGTCTGGAGAGAGGGGAGGTAGTTTTGGGGGGGTCTGGAGGGAGGGGGCACCCGTTTTATGGGGATCAGGAGGAATGGTGCTCATTCCTGGTGGTCTGGAGGGGTGTGTGCTTGTTATTGGGGTGTCTGGAGAGAGGGGAGGTCATTTTGGGGGAGGGTCTGAACAGGAGGGTGCTCATTATCAGGGGTGGTTTAGGAGCAGGGGATCCTCTTTGGAAGGTGGCAGCTGAGGGGAGAGGGTCCCCCATGTGTGGGCAGGCTTGGGGGCTCTGTCCTTTGGCAGAGCTATGGGGTGCTTTAGGGGGTGGGTTACACATTGCTGGGAAGGATCAGGGGCTGTGGTGCTGATTGCTTGGGGGGGTGGCAGCATGGTGGCTGTCCCTGGATGCTGACATGATGGGAAAGACCAGTCCGACCCTGCTCCCCCAAACGGCACCGGGACCCAGCTTCTCCAGCCCCCTCTCCTTGGCGATGGAGCAGGCAAAGGTGTCACTGCAGGAAGAGTGCTGAGGGGGGTGGCTGGTGCTGGGGTTGCTCTTCAGCAGCTCTTTTTGCCATCTGTACTTGAAGGGAGGATCCAACGTGTCGTGATTTGGCTGGGTGGTACCTGAAGAGCTGCTGAAAGCAGGGTTGGGGGAGAGGGGTGTATTTAAGTGTTACTCCTCAGCAGCAGACACTTACATGGAGCTGTAGAGGAGGTGAACTCTGCCAAGTGCCTGAAGTCCCTGCTTCAGATGATGGGAAATCTGGGATAGTCCAATATAGCTGTCAAACCCTTTAAGCAGTTTTGGAAACTGAGAGAAGATTGACCAGTGTCTAGTCCTGACTGGAGAAGAACAGCTCTAACACTGAGTCAGAGGGGTTGGAAATGGGATGGCTTTGAAGGGAATGTCATGACTTCACTTCCAAAGGTGTGAGGAGAACCTTGTCCTTCCAAGCAGGTGCCTGGTTGTGGTAAAAGGAGGGCAAGATAATCATAGAATCATGGAATGGTTTGGGTTGGAAGGGACCTTGAAGCTCATCCAGTTCCAACCCTGCCACAGGCAGGGATACCTTCCACGAGAGCAGCTTGCTCCAAGCCCCTGTGTCCAACCTGGCCTTGAACACTGCCAGGGATGGGGCAGCCACAGCTTCTCTGGGCACCCTGTGCCAGCGCCTCAGCACCCTTGTAGTAAAGAATTCCTTGGAGCAGGGCTATGGCTTGGTTGCAGAGATGGAAGTTGCGGTTGCAAAGTGAAAGCAGCTGGTAGTAATCGTGGGGAGCTGAGCTCAGGAGAGCTGTGACAGAACACATTGAGAGCCCTGTGCCAAAGTGGAGCTTTAAGCAGAATGGCAGAGACATGGAGGTTTTATTACACCTAAAGAAAAGGTGTTTTCAGGACTGGGTGACTTTTTGATCAAGGCTTATTGCTACAGAATGGAATCTGAGGTTTGGATTGCCTCACAGACCAGGGGTTGATCCTCTGGAGGAGCAGCAGCCTGGGCGCTACCCTCTGGGAGGTCCGTGTGTAAGCTGCACGACACAAAGTGCTCCATTTGGAGGATAAAAATACCCTCCAATTCCTACAGGAAATCTCCTTTGCCTTGGTGCATGAAATCAGATAACTGAAAGAACCGATGGAAAAGGCAGCTACAGGGCTGGGACTGAAATAAGCTGTTTAGTATTTATGGATGGGAGAGGACTGTTTCTCCTCTCCTTAAAACATAGTTTTAAAACCTTTATTTCACACCTTATTATTTGCATGATACTTGGAGAGATGTAATGCAATTGATGTCGGAGGTATATGAGCTAATACTAACACATCTTCATCAAATACTCCCTTTAATATGAATTATTTTATAGCTAAGCTTCATGTGTTTAATGACATGGCTTTGAGGCTGAGCAATAAAGTTGTATTTAAGGATTAATTTGTACTGTTAGTAGAGAAATAGGCATAGAGAGTAAGAAGAAGAGGCTTTGGATGGCTTTTGGAAGGGGTTCCCATCTCAGGGCTGCTGTGTCCTCTCCTGTATCTCTTGGTTATCTGAAACTGAGAGCTGGGACTCGGGGGCTCCATTTCCTGATGTTGTATGAAACCAGGGGGTTAAAAGCAAGCCACTAAACCACCCATTTGTGTTGTGGAGAGTTTTGTGTTTCACAGGACTGTGCTGAAAGTTACATGGTGCATACAAGGCTGGATTTAATGTTCAATACACTGTTTAATTCTGCTGGCTTTGTTCAGAGTTAACCAAACCAACGCTTATGCTGTGCACAGTCTGCAAACCCACAGTATTTCTAAGGGAAGAAATAAAGTTCTTGTTTCTTCCTCTCGTTTCATCCCATTTAACTTTAGAGTCTCATCCCTTGTGGTTATTTTGTGCAGTTTTGAATGTACTTTTTACCAGTTCCATCCACTGTAAACTCTGTCAGCACCCATCTCATTCTTTCCATGCAGTGTGTACACCTGTGGCACCATAACCGCACACCATGACACATGGCTTGTTGAGTGAGGTATTCCTAAATAATAATAAATATAAAACCATTCAACACTGGTGCTAAGGTGGCCTTAAACAGGATGAAAATCCTACTGCAGCCCTGAGGAGGAGGACTTGGGCTGTTGGGTGAGGAGAAGCTCCCCACGACCCGGCTTCAGTGTGTGCTTGAGCCCAGACCCCCCCCCATGTGCTGGGCTGCACCCCCAGAGCGTGAGCAGCAGCTCAGGGAGGGGATCCTGCCCCTCTGCTGTGTGAAGGGGAGACCCCCCTGCAGCCCTGATCCAGCTCTGGGGCAGCAGCACAAGAGGGACGTGGAGCTGTTGGAGCAAGGCCAGAGGAAGCCATGGAGCTGCTGTGAGGGCTGGAGCAGCTCTGCTCTGGAGCCAGGCTGAGAGAGCTGGGCTGGGTGAGCCTGGAGAAGAGAAGGCTCCTGAAGGGGAGACCTGAGAGCAGCTCCAGTGCCTGAAGGGGCTGCAGGAAAGCTGGAGAGGGGCTTGGGACAAGGGCCTGTGGTGTAGGGGGATCAACGCTATGCTGCGAGACCTCAAAGAGTCAGTAAAGCTGCAGGAGGTGATGGGTTTTTCATGTGCCCCTAATAGGCTGTGTCCCTGCAAAGTGCTGCCCTGCTGCGGGTTGTGTTTTCACATCAGTTTTGTCATTAGTGAAAATCCATCCTGGTGCTAAGTATTGTTAGAAATAAGACAAAAGTAAAGGCTATTAAATTCCTGCCTGCATGAGGCACTGGCAAAGCCCTCATGATATTTGTTGCTTCACTTACTCAGCACAAGTAAACAAGCAACTTCTAATTGAGCGCTTCCAGGGATTTTAGCATGGGTTTGATGATGGACATCTATCATTGTACACCTGTAGGGTATTTCTGCTCATGCAGTGCTTGTTAGTGCTAATCCTGTGCAGGAATTTATATAAAGCTTCCTATCTTGCCAATGTTTGAGGGTTTTTTAACACTTTCTGTTAGGGAAATGATCAAGAAAAGAGGTTTATTTCCTACAGTTTTATAATGCTCTTCTTCCTTTCAGTACATTGAAATCATGGTATGAAATCCGGTGTTGTGGGTAAGGAACAAGAATTCCCATGTCCTTCCCCTTCAAAGCTCCAGGGTTCGTGAGCACACTGTAGTCGTGTAGTGCAGTTGTATTTTTGCGTTACTGCTCTGACATTTAGTAAATCCCTTTATGGGTGATGTTCCAGTTGTGTGAGGCACTGCATGTGTGACATGAGAACACCCGCATCCAGAGAGACTTATGGAATCACAGAGTGGTTTGTGATGGAAGGGACCTTAAAGCTCCTCCAGCTCCAACCCCCTGCCACAGGCAGGGACCCCTTCCACTAGAGCAGCTTGCTCCAAGCCCCTGTGTCCAACCTGGCTTTGTGACTTGTGTGAAAAGGTGACAAGGACTGGATGGATACAGGGACAGCAAAGTGCAAATAATGGGTGAAGTTTTGCTGTTCCATGGCTGTTGTTACAAAGCAAGGATGGAAGAGAGTTCTGCAGGGTGCTGAGGTGGCTTTTTAGGTGGTATTGACCATCCCTCCCAAGTGGGTAGGGTAGTGTGTAGGAGAGCTCCAGTACTAGTCTGAAGATCAACATGGGTGATGGATGCTGCTGTGGCAGAAGCTTTGCCTCTGATACTTAATCAATGCAGCTGTATGCCAGGAGTGCAGGGGACTGAACCATCAACCTGCCTTTGTTGGTTGGCTCATTTACTTCTCTCTGGTGAAGAGTCTTGCAGGAGACACCTGTGGCTGGATGTCAGCATCACCCAGACCCTTGCTTCTGAACCCAACCAGCCTTCAGACTCGGTACTTTGTTCCTTCACCTTTTATTCTCCCTCCAACATCTCTCATCTCTGCTGTTGATCTCATCCTAAGCTGTGATTTATTGTTGGACAGCAGTGCCCAAACCTGGATGTGCAGCTTCAACAGAGGCTTTCACACAGCTGTGAACTGGAAAGACTATTTCATCTACGCTTGTAGAGGAGAACTTCATTCATACATCTCAGCAGGGCTGTATTATTTTGGCGGTGTGACTCTGACCTTCTTCTCAGCTTGTGGGCTGCAGTTCTGTGTGGCTGCTTGTGTGTGCTCTGCATTCAAGTTACTTCTACCTAGGTTTAGCTTAGGCTTAGCTAAGTTTAGCCTTATTAAGATTCACTTGAATACAATCAAGGGCAAGATTCCATAGTCGGGCCACCACAAGAGAATGTGATTTGTTGTACAGAGAAAAATGAGTGTGATTTATGGTGCTACAAATACAAAAGCCTATAGTGAAATAGTCCTTAAAATTCACACTTCTACAGGGAATAAACTAAAATATCCTCTTCATTTTGCTGTGTTGAGCATCTCATGTTTATGAATCTGTTTTATTTCTACACCTTGAATTTCTGGAATTGAAGGAAGGGCCATTCAAATGGGTTTAAACTTAATATCCAACAGTGCTGGTAAGCTGATTTTTCCATGGCTAAATGCTTTGCATGCAATGCAAGCATTTAAATGCAGTGCACCTCTTAGTATCATGTTGGACACTCTTTTTATTCTTTCCTTCTTTATCAACCAGGCAGATCATGTTATCATGACTATGCTGTGGTTGAAAGCAGATCATAAGAAGCAGAGAGTGGGGCAAATAAGATTGCTATAGGGAAACAGGAAAATCATTTACTGCAGCAATGAGATTTCTCAAGCTTCAGTCATCCTTGACCAGAAAGAAGTTACAGGCCAGGATGCTCTTTTAAAACCATTGTTTGAGATTACTCTTGAGATTATTCGTTCTGAAAAGGACCTTTTGCCATTTATACTGAGGATTCTCAGCCATAATAAAGTCTTACATCTTTTTGGTAATTCACTGCTAAAAGGTTAACACATGTTTCAGTTGTTTGTAATAAATCAGCACCTATTACTGCATTGAAATGGGTGAAAAGAGACTTATCTGTTCTTCTCTAGGTGTCTGTGCTTGTGACAGGGACACTCTCCATTGGAGCAGCTTGCTCCAAGCCCCTGTGTCCAACCTGGCCTTGAACACTGCCAGGGATGGGGCAGCCACAGCTTCTCTGGGCACCCTGTGCCAGCGCCTCAGCACCCTCACAGGGAAGAGCTTCTGCCTAAGAGCTCAGCTCAGTCTCCCCTCGGGCAGGTTAAAGCCATTCCCCATGGCCTGGCCCTACAGGCCCTTGTCCCAAGCCCCTCTCCAGCTTTCCTGCAGCCCCTTCAGGCACTGGAGCTGCTCTCAGGTCTCCCCTTCAGGAGCCTTCTCTTCTCCAGGCTGCCCCAGCCCAGCTCTCTCAGCCTGGCTCCAGAGCAGAGCTGCTCCAGCTCTCACAGCAGCTCCGTGGCCTCCTTTGGACTCACTTCTTCATGTGTCTGTGCTGGGGAATCTCATTTGAGCAAAGTGGCCAAATCAAAGAGCTTTGTCCACTTTGCTGTGCCTGTGGGACTGCAACACGAGGCTGAGTGCTCTGATCCATCAATCTTCATCTTAGCTCTGCTTTCAGCTGCTGTTCTTTCCACACTTCCAAAGTAATGGTACACGTGAAAATGCAAACAGCAGGATGTTGGATCCTTGACTGTGTGAAACACTGATGTTAATGTCTAAGGAAAAGCCCTCTCTAGTTAAAATGGCTGCTGCAGAAACGTTTGGACTGGCTTTTTGTGATAGCACAAGATGTGCGCTTAGGATTCCATCATATTTCAAAGCACCTCACATTGATTTCTGCTGCCTTGCTTCCCCTAAACTACAGCCCCCTTGCAGGTACATATGTGTGTGCACCATCCAGCAGTACCCTCCCTTGATGCTATAGCACTCTCCTGCCTGTATTCAGTCCTCTCCAAGAGAACTATCCAGCTGAATCATGTTTTATGCTTCTCTTTGACTTGAGGAGGACGTGAAAATCACACCGAGAAGAACTTGAACTTCATTTTTTTAATGTTCATTTATTTTAAGGAGCAAATTCATCTGAGGTTGTGTTTGAAATCGTCAGCGTCTTGAAAGTGATTGGTTTGAATTGCTTGGTCGCAATGGAGATAAAACCAAACTTCATGGTCAGAGTTCTGTGGGGAAATGGAATAAAGGAGTTTGCAAAGTCACTGGTGAAGCCAAAGGGTTGAGACCCTCCCCTCAGCAGCTCCTGAAGGCTGCAGCACCTGCTGCATTTGCTGTCTGATTTTGTGTCTTGAGTTTAGCCCATGTTTGCTTACAGAGCCAGCAACGAGAGTTAAGGATCTGGATGGGATTTGAATATGAAAGACTGTTTGCTGTTCACTTCCAATATGTGAATAAAAATGATGTATGATTATAGAATCCCAACCTGGTTTGTGTTGGAAGGGACCTTAAAGCTCCTCCAGTTCCAAACCCCTGCACAGGCAGGGACCCCTTCCATAGAGCAGCTTGCTCCAAGCCCCTGTGTCCAACCTGGCCTTGAACACTTCGGTAGCTTTAAGTACAGACTTTCAGTAAGCAAAAAGAAAGAAAGAGATTACTAAAAATACTTCCCCTGCTTGGTGCAATCTCTTCAGTTTTAGGAAAATAGCACAAAAACCCGTTTAAGAGCTGATGAGAGGTTTGTTGAGCCACGTGAGCTCCTACTGCTCCCGGATCTCTTGCAGTATGTGTTCAAGGCCAGGTTGGACAGAGCCTTGGGTGACATGATCTAGAGTGAGTCATCCCTACCCATAGCAGGGGGCTGGAACTGGGTGATTTTAAGATCCTTTCCAACCAAAACTCTTCCATGTGCACATATTCCTTACATGATGGAGAGGACAGACGGCACAATAGGGTAAAACAAGTTGTAGATGGTGCCCAGAATTTGCTTTGTGATTCCAGTTTCCTAGGTTGGCTTGGAGTATAAGGAGCATTCTAGAGAAGTGCTTATGTTGGATCCATCTGTGGCTTGGGCTGATGGAGACTTTCAAAAGCAGTGATTAGCCCTCTCCGTTTAAATATTTGGTCAGCAAAATACTGCTCCAGCAGAGGAAGGTGCAAAATCACAGCTGCTGTTGATGGGGTTTGCTTCTAATTTTGGGTGTGTTGATGTATCACTAACAAAAAAGCAGCTCTGGAAAAGGAACGAATCAAAGATATTAATTCTTTTCTTCAGAAAAGAAGAATTCTTTCCTCTTGAGTTCAGCCACTGCCCAACCTTCTGCTGTCACCAGGTGATTTGTGGACAACTACACATTTATTCTGCCTTAAATTCAGCATTAAATCAGAGATTTTTAACGTATCTTTTCCCAGCGTTATTCGGAGGGGAACATTTTGCTTTAAAGTAGAATCTACAGGTACCAGCATCAGAGGTGACAAAGGTTTTTAATTCCCAGCTCCTCTTTGCTTTCTGCTCTAATTGCCCTGCAAACCTTGGAGGTCTGGTATATATTATTCCCAGATATTCACATACAACACCCAAATAATAACTTCTTCTCTGGGGGTGATAACCCTTGTTAAACTGAATTTGAAGCATATGCTGATGATGGTACATAAAGCAGTGGTAAGTTCCTAGGGAAGGGCTTGGCTCTGATATCATGGGTTCCTCTTGCAATCCATGAGCTAATCCTCATGGATCTGTCTTGGTATTGGCATCTTTCTGCCGCTTGCGTGAACATTTTAGCTGTGGTCCTTGTGTTGGACCTCTGCTGTCAGGGATGATGTTGGAATGGGATACAGAAATGCTCATAAATTTTTTGATTGTGCCCTTGTTGCGTTTGTTTGTTGGTTTTATTTCCCATTCAGGTTTTCTCCAAGCAAAGGATGTGGAACATTGACCAACCTAATTCACTTCTTAGGAATTAGGGATGGCAAAGTGGAACCGAGCAAAGTTTACCCTTTTCATCAATAGTTGCCTCACAAATTCAGACTGTGGCAGTGTGCTCAGGCCAACCCTGTGTGGGTTTGTGCTGCTACTGAGAGGAGCAGTCTGTCTCCTAATGTTCTGCTGCTTCATCTTCTCCATTGTACTGTGCTTGGGTGGCCTTGCAGTTAGCCAGGTAGGGGACAGGGCTGAAAGATCAGAGCAGTTGTGGCTGCCCCATCCCTGGCAGTGTTCAAGGCCAGGTTGGATGGTGTTTGGAGCAACCTGGTGCAGTGGAAGAGCTAGTCTCTGCCATGGATTGGAGCTCTTCAGGCTCTTTCCACCCCAAATTATTTTATGATTCTGTGTGTCAGTGCTGTTGGTGACTGCAGGGTCACCTTTTCTGTTTATCTGCCAGCTCCAGGAGAAATTGCTGCCAGAGGCTGATACCAACTGCTCCAGGTTATCTGACCTCATGACAGCATCTGTTTGAGAAAATGAGCTGAAGAGCTTCACCCTGAGCAATGGAGATGGAGTCAACTGAACTTACTCCTTTACTTCTCTTCTGCCACCCTGTCCCACATAGTCCTGGCATTGTGTATCATAAAATCATGGAATGGTTTGGGTTGAAGGGACCTTAAAGCTCCTCCAGTTCCAACCCCCTGCCACAGGCAGGGACACCTTCCACTAGAGCAGCTTGCTCAAGATCTGACCAGATGAGGCTCTGTAAAGCTTCTTGCTCTACATCCTGTTCTCCACTCCTGATGATTTCTACTCTTCTTTGAATCCTCTTCACTTTATCCTGAAATTATTGATGCAGCTGCAGGTACAGTATTCCACCATGGTGGCTCCGGTGCCTTACGCAGCAGATGTGCAGTCTGTGCTCCAAGCTGAGGTTGTCCTTTGATGCCTGAGAATCACACCACAACCAGGGTCACCATGCTCTTGCTGCCCATCACAGGACCGTGTGTCCTGTCTTATTAATGTGGTTTCTTGCCTAGATCCTGGGTATGTGACTTTACTTTGTTAGCTCTGAGATCTGTCCTTCATCTGTCAGAAAAGGAACAATTCCAAGTCCTTCTACACCTGCTCTTGCCCTTGCAGGATGATGAATATTTTCTGTGTGGCTTGGCTATTGGTACCTGGTTTTGGTGAGTGTTGTGCTTAATATTCCCTCTGGAAGCCCTGAATGCTTAAAAATCTGGTAGAGACTGCAACATGGGTTTGCTGTTCGGGGTAGATCCTGAGCCCAATATGATCAGGGACAGCTGAAGCTGCTTCACATTATTGCACTTTGGGCTTGTAGCATTGGTGTGCAACTGCAAGAAATTCAGTTCATGCTTTTTGTTGTGAGGAATTTTGATGCTAAATATCCCGGACTTGTGCCTACTTGTGATTCATGTGATTTTGTACCTCTCCTACACAGTATAGGTTTAATGTCAACAGGCTTCTGTGTTCCCTTCCCTTCTGCAATAGTGGCTGTCCATGCACCAACCTCATTTCACAAACATGATTGACTTCATAGAATCCCAGCCTGGCTTGGGTCGGAAGGGACCTTAAAGCTCCTCCAGCTCCAACCCCTGCCACGGGCAGGGACCCCTTCCACTGGAGCAGCTTGCTCCAAGCCCCTGTGTCCAACCTGGCCTTGAACACTGCCAGGGATGGGGCAGCCACAGCTTCTCTGGGCACCCTGTGCCAGCGCCTCAGCACCCTCGCAGGGAAGAGCTTCTGCCTAAGAGCTCAGCTCAGTCTCCCCTCGGGCAGGTTAAAGCCATTCCCCTTGGCCTGGCCCTACAGGCCCTTGTCCCAAGCCCCTCTCCAGCTTTCCTGCAGCCCCTTCAGGCACTGGAGCTGCTCTCAGGTCTCCCCTTCAGGAGCCTTCTCTTCTCCAGGCTGCCCCAGCCCAGCTCTCTCAGCCTGGCTCCAGAGCAGAGCTGCTCCAGCCCTCGCAGCAGCTCCATGGCCTCCTGTGGCCTCGCTCCCACCACCACAACTCTTCATCTCCCATGCTACAATTACCCAGCAACTTGCTTGAGCATTTCCCATGTTCTGCCTCCCTTAAAGAGAGTCCGCTTATAAACTTCTTGGTCTCGCAGTCCCAGGTTACCAGGGAGCTCCTGATGTTTACCAGATTTATGGATCATGTTGGAAGGGCTGTAACCAGGATGATGACAGTGTTTCCTAATCACCTGCAACTACTCAGGACAGTCCAACCTAAACCAGCTGTAACATGCTGCAGCAAAGTCTGCCTGCAGTGAAACACCACGTCTATAAAGGGGATGAAATTTGTTGTTGCTAACTTCACATCCTGCCTATTCAAACTGGAGAAGGGAAATGATCCAAGCTGTGGGCAGCACTCTCCATCTCCAGCAAGAACCAGAAATGGTACGGAGGGAGCGCATGATCGGCACTGGGATGGCTTCCAGGCAAGGGGACAATCCGTACAGTAGGAATCTCGGCTTGAAAACTACATGGACCAGGCAAGATGGGTGTAGACAGTCATGAATATTGTAGAGAACAGGCAAATGTTGCCTTAGTGTGGGCTTCAGAGTAAACAGGACTGATCCTTTGTGCTCAAAGCCCAGTTGAATCATGGCACTGTTGTCACAGATGCTGTGGAAGGAGCTCTGGAAGTGGCTCCTGTTCTATGTGATGAACTAATGGAAGCTGCCCATCCTGGATGTAACAGTGCTGAGGATGCAGCTTCTGGAGATGCCAGTCCTCTAATAGTGAAAATTTGGAGGCAGGATGTAACCTGTTCATGGCTTAACCCTTTCCAGAGCATTGCTGTGCTGGCATCTATGGACAAGGGCCTGTAGGGCCAGGCCAAGGGGAATGGCTTGAACCTGCCCGAGGGGAGACTGAGCTGAGCTCTTAGGCAGAAGCTCTTCCCTGGGAGGGTGCTGAGGCGCTGGCACAGGGTGCCCAGAGAAGCTGTGGCTGCCCCATCCCTGGCAGTGTTCAAGGCCAGGTTGGACACAGGGGCTTGGAGCAAGCTGCTCCAGTGGAAGGGGTCCCTGACTGTGGCAGGGGGTTGGAACTGGAGGAGCTTTAAGGTCCCTTCAACCCAAACCATTCCATGGTTCTATGGAGCACTTCTACCCGGAGAGGTTTCTTCCTTTTGTACAAGCTGGGACCTTCCTGCCAGAGCTCCGCATGCCAAGGGAATAACCCCCGAACAGAGGCAGTAAAAACTAAGCCTGGTTTTCCCAGTAACACATTTCCAACATGTGAATCACATCCTTCCTCCCCAGGCAGTTAGACTCAGCTCCTCTTTATATATCATAAGGCTGATTTCTGGTGCAGTTTGTTGACAGGCACATCACAAAGCACTGCAACAAATTACTCTTGAAATTAGCTGCTCCTGTAGTACTAATGGCAGGTTGTATCCAGTGCCCTAGGGAGTGTGAATTACTGGGTGAATGCAGAAGACCTGTTCTGTGGATATTGTATAAACCAGGACTCTCAAAGGTGCCATTAGACAAAGCAATTGAACAGCTCCCCATGACCCGGCTTCAGTGTGCACTTGAGCCCAGACCCCCCCCATGTGCTGGGCTGCACCCCCAGAGCGTGAGCAGCAGCTCAGGGAGGGGATCCTGCCCCTCTGCTGCATCAAGGGGAGACCTGAGAGCAGCTCCAGTGCCTGAAGGGGCTGCAGGAAACCCAGTGGAAGGGGTCCCTGCCCGTGGCAGGGGTTGGAGCTGGAGGAGCTTTGAGGTCCCTTCCAACCCAATCCATTCTGTGGCTCTATGAAAGGTGCAGCTGTGCCCTCTCCTTGTATCCCTATTGCTAACAAAAGGCTCTGCAATCAGAATTTTCTTGATGACTCAGTTGCTGCAGAAGCTGTTTCTCAGGCTCGCAGTCACTCAGCGAGGCTAAAAGAGTAGTGCTTAATTTTGGCAGGAACATAATTAGGCTACATTGGAGCCCAGGATACAGGATGAGTAACAGAGCATCGTTTTAACAGCCTTTTTGCACTTCCTCTCTTCTGGGGGAGGCAGTCAGCAGAGAATATTGAAATCCAGCCTTGGCGTGGGGGTGAAAGACCTTCACAGGGGAACAATCCCTGTGGAAGGAAGTTTCTCCTCAATTCCTGGCTTCCTAAAGAAGTAGCAAAGAACAAGCAAAGCTCTTCAGTTGTACAGAAACAAAGCTCCTGTTTCTCCTGATATTTCTAGAGTATGAAATAGAAACCGACCACCTCCTGAATGGTCCAGGTTCACTTCTGGGGGTTTCCAGACCTCAGTGCTGTTCCTGTCAAATTCCTGTTAAAGGAGATGTCACACACCTACATCAAGCCAGAGAACGTTAATCTCTGTTAGTGCCTCAGCCTAAATCTCATTCTCAGATTAAAGGAAAAATATCACATTCCAACCTCAGCCTTTCAAAGAATGCTGTAGATCAGGAAGAACATCCCCGGCAGTGTTCAAGGCCAGGCTGGACACAGGGGCTTGGAGCAAGCTGCTCCAGTGGAAGGGGTCCCTGCCCATGGCAGGGGTTGGGACTGGATGATCTTAATGTGCTTTCCAACCCAAACCATTCCATGAGTGTACATTTTCTGAGTCACTCTAAGAAGACAGAATCATAGAATGAATGAGGTTGGAAAAGCCCTTTAAGCTCACCCAGTCCAAGTGTTCCCAGCACTGCCAAGGCCACCACTGCCCCATGGCACTGAGGCCTCGTCTCCATGGGGTGTGAACCCTTGCATGGCTGGTGCCTGCATGGCTGGTGCCTGCATGGCTGGTGCCTGCAGCCCTGCCCTGGGCAGCCTGTTCCAATGCCTGAGCACCCTCTGGGGCAGGAATTGTTCCTCAGCCCCATCTAAACCTGCCCTGGTGCAGCTTGAGGCCGGTTCCTCTTGTCCCATCCCTTGTTCCTTGGGAGCAGAGCCCAGCCCCTCCTGGCTCCATCCTCCTCTCAGGCACTTGTAGGCAGCCATCAGGTCCCCCCTGAGCCTTCTCTTCTCCACACTGAACCCCCCAGGTCCCTCAGCCCTTCCCCATCACACTTGGGCTCCCAGCCCTGCACCAGCTCCAGTGCCTTTCTCTTGACCCAAAGTGTTCATTGGCCTTTTTTTTGTGATGCTGTTCTCATGGTCTTTATAGTTAAAGGATAGATCTGGGAGCACAGCCTGAGTTAATGTAACCCTGTTCTTTTCCTTCACAATCCTGATGTTGCCCTGCATACAATATCAAAATAGAAATCTGCTTGCAAATATGTTGAAGTTTTAGCCATTGCAATAAATTCCAGGAATCCTGAGGTGTGATTAGAACTTGGTGTTGCTGCTAACTTCAACCTGGTGGTTTTTATGTGTTCTGCTCCCACCAGTGTTCCTAAGTTTCTTCTATATAACCCACTGCTCAGTTCTCTCTGTAGTTGTTCTGCAGCCACGCAGCCTTTGGAACAGGTTGACTCTTCAATTGAGTGATACTGCTTTTATAAGGAAGAGGAGATTTCTAGGAAAGCTGTAATCCAACAAGTAATACACGGAAGGTAATAGTAATCATTAGCAAATAGCTGGCACTCTGCTTTTCATTGCAGTGGTGTCAGGGTGACTTCTGAGTGGGACTTACTCTTTTTCCTTTAATTATGATTCATGGGGTAAGTTAGAAATTTAGGATGGCTTCCTGAGTTCCTGAGCACTCCGAGTCATGCCAGCATCAGGCTTGCTGTAAGGCTAGGGCAAGACCATTAAACAGAAGGGTATTTTCTTTATCTGAGTTTGGAGAAGAAAAGGCTCCTTAAGGGGAGACCTGAGAGCAGCTCCAGTGCCTAAAGGGGCTCCACAAAACCCAGAGAGGGGCTTTGGACAAGGGCCTGTAGGGCCAGGCCACAGGGAATGGCTTGAACCTGCCCAAGGGGAGACTGAGCTGAGCTCTTAGGCAGAAGCTCTTCCCTGGGAGGGTGCTGAGGCACTGGCACAGGGTGCCCAGAGAAGCTGTGGCTGCCCCATCCCTGGCAGTGTTCAAGGCCAGGTTGGACACAGGGCTTGGAGCAAGCTGCTCCAGTGGAAGGGGTCCCTGCCCGTGGCAGGGGTTGGAGCTGGATGAGCTTTAAGTTCCCTTAGACTGAAACCAGTCTGTGATTTAATGACTTTTATCTCTGTTTTGGAGCACCTTATGTGTGGATGCAGATGGGGAGATTGTGCAGGAGCAGCATCACTCTGTGCCCTGTTCTTTTTCTTTTCCCTTGGCTGAGGTCTGTGTATTCTAAAACACCATGGTCCAGTCTTCCTTGGTATTGGTTTATGAGAAAAATACTCTTCCCTCTGTGTCTTCAGTAGTTACCCTGAGCATCTTTGTGATCTCCTTGGTAGGAGTAACAGGCAGGAAAGAAAGGGAGGATTTCCTTAGCGATAGTGGAATCACTGATTTTATATGGGGATTTCAGTAACATCATTTGCTTCTAGTCAACTGGTGTGTAACTCTGCTGTGTTCTCTTCAGGGAATTTAATGACACCTGTATTTATATTAATGACTTTAAAAATACCTCTTTCTTACTGATGTTTTTTTGTCTTGCAGCCCTGGAAGGAAACGTGACTTTTCACCAGTGCTTTGGAGCCAGTACTTTGAATCTATGGAGGATGTCGTGGTAGAAAATGAGACTGGCAAGGATATATCCTTTTTTTCCCAGATGGAATTGTTCTTACTCTGAGTGACTGGAGCAGTTTTATGTGTTATTTAGTTTATTGGGGTTCTTTTCAACTTTTTAATGTACCACTACTCTTCTTTCATTTCTTCTTTTGCAGCAATCCGTATCAGTAACTAGAGCTGTCCCTTCTAAACTGACTGTGAGGATGTTGTGGCTGCTCCATCCCTGGCAGTGTTCAAGGCCAGGCTGGACACAGGGGCTTGGAGCAAGCTGCTCTATTGGAAGGTGTCCCACCCATGGCAGGGGGTTGGAGCTGGATGAGCTTTAAGGTCCCTTCCAACACAAACCTGTGGTGATTTTATGATCTGATTGTACGGGAACCACTCATGCTGCTCCCACTAACACAAATGGCACAGAGGAAGCAGCATGTGAGTTCCCATATATACACACCTGAGCTGTGGGTCCCTCCTTCTTGCACCTCAAATTGTCAGTCCACTGGCTTGTGTGCAGACTGGGAAACTTCTTGCTCTGACCAAGGTGGAGGAGTTTATGCCATAATAGGGTCTTCTGGCAGCATCAAACCAATTATGACTGCAGTGGTTTCATCTCCAAGGTCTCTTCTCCTTTTGCAAACATTCATATTTCTTCTATACTTCTTTTCAAGCTGACTCTTTGTTACTCTTCAGTTGTAGTTTAATCCAGTTAATAGCAGTCATCCTCTCTTAGGTGCTCAAATTGCTGTTGTGTCCATCCCATTTGCTACCTGGGAGCTTCCCAACAAGCATAGTGTGAGCAGGTGCTGGGACAAGGCTTCCCATCAGTCTTACCTTTGCCTACAGCTCTGGCAAAAGCAGGTTTGAGAGGTACTTCCAGGTCTCTTGACCTAATTGCAACATGAAACCATTGTAATCTGTGTTTAAATAACACAGCCTTGTAGTTTTAATAGTTGCATCCTTTTTAAGCATGCATATTCTAGCTTGGCCATTAGGAAGAGTAAACTTCCAAGCTATTTTCCTCCAAATGCCAGTCAATTTAGAATTGAGTCTCTAATGCCAGCAGCATATTTGAGACGAGACAATTCTCTCTCCATGTTGTTTTGCTCAGTTTGTCATTATTTTCTGTCAACGAGAGGCATTTTTCCAGTTAATCCCATTAATTCTCCATGTTTTGCACCATGTCTGCTTCTGATGTAAATGCTGTGCACACGCCTGAGGCTTCATAAGTAGTAAAATGGAAAGGATAATGGACCTATTTGCGTAGGTGATGTCCATAAGCATCCCAGGTTTAAGCAAATCTTAGTTGTTTGGGATTTATTCAGCTCCCTTTAACAGAAGCTCGAGCTCTTGTATGAAAGGTTATGGACAGATGTGTACTGACTTCATAAGTGGAGCTGGTTCCCACTGGTCTGCCCAGCTACCTGCTGCCATTCCATCACATCTCATGTGGACAGACCCCAGCTGAAGAAACTGCTTAAGCTGACACAGCGTAACTGAAATGCCACAGGGAACACCTGCATGAACTGTTTGGCAAAAGCAGATCCAAAGGGAACTGCAGAAAACCAATGAACAGCCTCGTCAGTAACAGCAGCAAGCAGGGTTGGGTTCAGCAGGATGCTTTTGTTCACCCCAAGAGCAGGAGAGCAGTGGAGGGAGGTGAAACGTCTTGTCTGATCTGTTGGTCACAGTCCTGGGCACTGAACACACATCTCATGACTTCCAGTTCTGTGCCTTTCCCTAGGTGACATTGGTTTTAGTGATTGTTCAACTGATTTTTCTCCATCTAAATATATACTGTAAGGGATTTTAGCTGCTCTGGTGAAGCATCTTTGCTGTGTGTGTTCCAGAGAGTAATTACATTGCCTTAAAAATCTCATTTCCTGGCTTATCTGGCAGTTTTCCTTGGAAGTAATAAGGAGTTACACCAAATCAAAACATGCTCCAAAGTGTTGGTCATGGTTTGCTTTTTCTTTTAGTTTTTCATGGAGTCACAGAATGGTTTGGGTTGGAAGAGACCTTAAAGATCATTCAGGGAGGATTACATGGAAGAGGAGACCTGGGCAGCAGGAAAACAACTCTTAAAGCTTAAATCAAGTTACATTTTGTCTCGGTTGTGCTTGCACATGCCTGTTGATAAGAGGAAAAATCATAGAACCATAGAATGAACTGGGTTGGAAAAGACCTTTAAGATTATCCAGGCCAACCATTCCCCATCAGTGCCAAGGCCACCACTGCCCCATGGCACTGAGGCCTCGTCTCCATGGGGTGTGAACACTTGCAGGGCTGGTGACTGCAGCCCTGCCCTGGGCAGCCTGTTCCAATGCCTGAGCACCCTCTGGGGCAGGAATTGTTCCTGAGCTCCATCTAAACCTGCCCTGGTGCATCTTGAGGCCGTTTCCTCTTGTTATATCAAGCCTTGGGTGCACAAGGGTGGAAACAAACCCCTGTTGGGTACTGGGGACTCTAAAATAGACTCAGCAGAGTGACTTGAGGTAACTCTGTGGAATGTCCTTAACTGTTCATACACTTTTCGAATTTACAAGAGTGGATTGGAGGGGCCTGTCCTGCTGCTCTTACATGGTGGAGGCCATTCTGCTCTTTCCTGGGCTGTATTTACTGTAAGTAACCTGCTGCTTTATGCAAGTATGTATTTGTGTGAATATAGTCATGTTAATGTGGAAGGCAACTCACCTCTCGGGTATGTTAAACACAGCAGAATCAGTTCAGAAGCTCTCTTATGATCTGTTTTGCACCTGATTCAGGTCTTCTAAATAGCTCCTGTGAATTTCCAAGGCATTTCTCTATGTACCATACCCATTTATTTTCCAGAAGGCTGCTTTTTCATGACTACCAGTGAAATTCCAGCAGCTTTATCTCATCATAATCCTATCTTTGTGTGTTGAAGCCCTGTTTGTCATGTCAAGGAATCTCCTTTGGTGCTCAAGCAACTCTGAGATGGTGTCAGTAAGGGAGTGAGTGTGAGGACTGGCCAAACAAACATCTGTCCCACTCCATTCTCTTTGGAAAATGACAGGAGTTAAGGAAGAAAACCTCTGAAGGATGACAAGTAAAGTAAAATCACTTGCAGGGTGTGATTTTTATTTGGGACCTTATTAATACAGGGACTCTTCTCAACAGCATGATGCTCTAGGATGACTTCCACGGAGTAGTGACTGAAGTCTCTGTATCTACCCCATGCTTCTGGCTGGGTCATTGGGCTGGACATGACTTAGTCTTTAAGCAGAGATTCAAATGAGTTACAAGCATGAACATTTCACAAGGGTCACTAGTGACTGCTCTTGATTTCCCCACGTGATTCCTGAGTAATCCTGGTGTAATCATAAACCACCTTATAATATAAGACACATTAGAAAAATACTTTGCCAACTGGGCTGTAATTGTGGTCTTGAATAGTACCCAAATTACAGTTCATTTTTAACTTTACCTGAACTGGAGACTGCTGCAGATCTGGGTCTCCTGAAACTGTTGGACTTTTAGTAAACTGGAGATTTAAGGCTTAAGCCTGTAGGTACTTGCTTGTAGCTCACTAGTTGGTTGGATGCCTTTTACTCTTCTAGTTTAGTGCTTTTGTTATGCAGTGAAGGTCATTGCTCTTAGAGGCAGAGGCATGAAATCACCTATTCCTTAGTTAAGGAAGAGGCTTCTTAAAAGTCGCTTCCACCCTTTGTAGAGCTCTATTTGCAATAGCAACACCAATACTATGTTGGCATTTTAAACCCCCTAGAGTTGAATCTAGCAGAGTGATTGCAGTCATCACACTGTATTGGCTTTATATGTTACTATATGTTGTTATAGCAATTAACAGAGATCACAAGCAGGATTCACATAGATTTACATCTCACACTTGAGACTGCATCTGCAGGAGGAAGCTGCCACAATTAGCTCATGCCTTTGCGTGGCTGCTATAGAATTACTTGCTTTGTGCATCTTGAAATGAAAGCTTGCCCCAGGCAATCAAGTGTTAAATGTTTGGGAAGAGCCAAATGTTAAAAAAAAAAACCCTGATCAAACCTTTCCCCTAAAAAAAACAGGAAGAAATCCACATTGGGGAATATTGTGAGTAACCATTGATAAATAAAATAACAGCCTGCAGGAGCAGTGTGCTCCTTTCTGCTTTTGCTTATTGGCCTGGTAACATCCTGCATGGTGTTGGAGTGAGGCCAGAGGAGGCCACGGAGCTGCTGCGAGGGCTGGAGCAGCTCTGCTCTGGAGCCAGGCTGAGAGAGCTGGGCTGGGGCAGCCTGGAGAAGAGAAGGCTCCTGAAGGGGAGACCTGAGAGCAGCTCCAGTGCCTGAAGGGGCTGCAGGAAAGCTGGAGAGGGGCTTGGGACAAGGGCCTGTAGGGCCAGGCCAAGGGGAATGGCTTTAACCTGCCCCAGGGGAGACTGAGCTGAGCTCTTAGGCAGAAGCTCTTCCCTGTGAGGGTGCTGAGGCGCTGGCACAGGGTGCCCAGAGAAGCTGTGGCTGCCCCATCCCTGGCAGTGTTCAAGGGCAGGTTGGACACAGGGGCTTGGAGCAAGCTGCTCCAGTGGAAGGGGTCCCTGCCCGTGGCAGGGGTTGGAGCTGGAGGAGCTTTAAGGTCCCCTCCAACCCAAACTTGGTTTCTTCTGTGAAATTCCCCCACTCCTGCAGGGCTGTTGTTTAAATAATCAATGATTCCTTAACATAGAAACCTGCCTTTCAACACTTAATCACTGTGATGCCTGAAATAACTTACAGAACTGGAGCTGTTGGGCTCAAATAGAGCATAATCTTATTGCAGCCCTCCCTTACTTTAAAAAGATCCCTCACTTGTCCCCCCCAGTCCCTTTGGACTGACCAGTTGTTGTTCACTTCAACCTCACTGTAAAATTCTGTTCTTTGAGAGCAAATGGAATCTTTGCTACTTCATCTTCATCCCTGCTGTACAGCCAAGACTTAGCTTTGTCAGGCGTGTGGAAGGGGAGGCATTACTTTGGTGTCTGATCCCACTGCTGCACTTCGGTTTGCAGAGGTGCCACAGAACTTGAATCCATTACCCTAGGAAACACTCCTAATGTCTTATGCACCATGGAATAAATGTCCTCAGATAGAAAGGATGAAGCTTTGGTGTATTAAGGGTAGTTCATACAGAATATTCGTGCTTGCTTCTTGTGACACCTTGTGCAATCCAGGTTCAGCCACCCGGACTGTAGAAGGGGTTTTGTCACCTTTGCTGCTGTTTCGGGCTGTGCTTGCTGTTGTTAAGCCTGTTGTAGCTGAGGGGGTGGCACTTTGCAAATGACATCCTCTTTGTCCCCTCTTGCAGGCTGCAATCATTAACAGGATTCAGTGCAGGATTGTGGCTTTAGATCTCCGAGGGCATGGTAAGTGGAAGAAATCAAACCAAAATCACAAAAAGCATGTTCCACACTCTCCTATTTTAAAGAAGATGTAACAAATCCCTGCTAAAAGGACTTAAAAAGCATCCTTAAGGCATCTCAGTGTTTATACCAAAGCAGGGATGGAAAAGGGAGCTCTGCAGCTATCCATCCTCACGTGCCAGAACTGAGACTCCCCGTGCCTTTGTGTGAGGCAGTGGTGGACTTGTTCCTTCTCACATAGTGCTACCAAGCCCTTCCTTCGTGTTTCATAACCCATAGCTGATCTTTACCATTAGAAATAAGCTCTGTTCTTTAGTTTTAAGGTACTCTGCAAATATGGAACATTATGGGGAGTGTTTCCAACTGTTCTGGTAACTCTGGAGTTCTTCATTATTCATGTTAACTGTAGTAGCCTTGCTCTTAGTAACTGTGCCAAAAAGCTTTGTGCAGTTTCTGCTCTAAATCCTGAGGGGTTCTGAAGGTTTCCAGCTTGTGTGAACTTGACTTTTGCTTGTTCTTTCAGGAGAAACCAAAGTGAGGAATCCTGAAGATCTGTCTGCAGAGACTATGTCAAAGTAAGGATGCTGATGCTCTCTTTAGTGTTTCTCTGTTCACAAACCTTCATCTATTGAGAGCAGTAAACTGCTTGAGGACACACAGCCTCTGTTCAGAGAGCTGGAAGGTGGTTTCATTTCACATGAGTCTGGTAGTTATCCCTTCTTCTCCTTCCATTTTGGGACAGTTTAAATCTGTTTGGAATTAGATCTCTTCCAGCTAAGTCAGATTCCCAACTGAGTTGTTCTCCAGGTTTTAAACTCACTTTAAAGATCAGTGGCTTCACTGCAGTGAACACTTTA
Source organism: Pezoporus occidentalis (assembly GCF_034315485.1). Taxonomy (NCBI): domain Eukaryota; kingdom Metazoa; phylum Chordata; class Aves; order Psittaciformes; family Psittacidae; genus Pezoporus; species Pezoporus occidentalis. Next base: position 83,833 of record NW_026915484.1, read on the forward strand.
AAGCTGCAACATGCTGTAACACCAGCAGAAGGGGATTTCTTTCCTTGGACATAACCAATTGGAGCATTTTAGCTTGAAATCACCAGTTTGGTGTCACCCCCAAAGTGTGGGGCACAGACTGAGACTTTAAAGCATGGAGGGAGTTGCTCTTTCAGGCTGCCATGACCTGCTTTGGGATGCAAATCTCCCTCTTGACAAAGCTGTAAGAAAAGCAAATCCCCACTGTTAAACTCATTGTTATGTCCATAGTTGATACAAAGAGACTCTTGGCTATGAAACAATTAAATCATGAAGGATTTTGTAACCTTCCAATGAACAAATCCACTTGGTTTGTTGAGGGGAGGCCATGTGTGAAATGGATTCTGACTTCCATTGTGTACCTTATTGCTACTGCTTGTGGCTTGTGAGATCCTGATGTGGTGTTGTCCTGAGGAAACACTGTATGGAATGATGAGAATTTTTTAGATCTGAAGCAAAACTACTTGGGGGAGAACAAGTTCCTTTTGATTTTAAAGCATTCTCTCCTTTTAGCAATGATCTTGAGAGCTATCCCTGACTTTAAATAGGAGCCTTAAATTATAGTTGGGTTTCATTTTTCTTCTCAAATCCTCAAGGAATTTTCTCTGACAGAGCAAACAAACTGGTCATCCTTGGGTTTTTGACTCATTTTCCAGTTGCAGTACTGCTCAGGTCTCCTGTCTCTGAATGCTTTTAGGCAGGAAAGCAAATTTGGATGTCTTAAACTACAGTGCTCTGTCAGTCACAGAATCATAGAATGGTTTAGGTTGGAAAGGACCTCAAGATCATCCAGTTCCAACCCCCCTGCCATGGGCAGGGACACCTCACACTAAACCATGGCACCCAAGGCTCTGTCTGACGTGGCCTTGAACACTGCCAGGGATGGAGCATTCACAGCTTCCTTGGGCAACCCATTCCAGCACCTCAGCACCCTCCCAGGGAAGAGCTTCTGCCTTATCTCCAACCTGAACTTCCCCTGTTTCAGTTTGAACCCATCACCCCTTGTCCTATCACTGCAGTCCTTGATGAAGAGTCCCTCCCCAGCATCCTTGTAGCCCCCTTCACACACTGGAAGCTGCTCTGAGGTCTCCACGCAGCTTCTCTTCTCCAGGCTCAACAGCCCCAGTGTTCTCAGCCTGGCTCCATACAGGAGCTGCTCCAGCCCCTGCTCATCCTCGTGGCCTCCTCTGGACTTGCTCCAACAGCTCCATGTCCTTCTGATGTTGGGGACCCCAGAACTGCACCCAGTGCTGCAAGTGGGGTCTCACCAGAGCAGAGGGGCAGGATCACCTGCTGCTCATGCTGGGGATGCAGCCCAGCACATAGCGAGGTTCTGGGCCCACTTCCTCCTCCTCAGGGCTTCTCTAAATCACTTCTCTGCCCAGCCTGCAGCTATACCTGTACCCCAACCCAGGGCAGGATCTTGCTTTTTCTTTTATTAAAAGGCACTTAAATGAGCATTTTCCTTTAGTAAAAGCAGAAATGATGTGCTTGTTCAGGAGCAGTATTGGCTTGAATGATTTCCTGTATTGGTACCTAGATTAAATCATAGACTCATGGAGTGGTTGGGGTTGGAAAGGACTTTAAAGCTTATCTAGTGGTCAGAGAATAAATTTGTCTGTTACCTGTGGGTTAGAGCATACGGAGAGCTGGAAACGGGTCTTGGGTCTGTACTATCTCCTCCTGCCATACAACTCTTCAGGAATACCTCAGGATACAGGCACCAACTACTGTGTGGTCTCATTTGGCAGAGATGTTGGCAACGTGGTGGAAGCTCTGTATGGGGACCTCCCGCCCCCCATCATGCTCATCGGGCACAGCATGGGGGGGGCCATCGCCGTGCACACGGCAGTCGCAAACCTGGTGCCGAGTTTACTGGGGCTCTGCATGATCGATGTGGTGGAAGGTGAGTGTGTGTCCCCTGGGATGGGGGTCTGTGCCCTGGGATGGGGGTCTGTGTCCTGGGATGGGGGTCTGTGCCCTGGGATGGGGTTCTGTGCCCTGGGATGGGGGTCTGTGCCCTGGGATGGGGGTCTGTGCCCTGGGATGGGGGTCTGTGCCCTGGGATGGGGGTCTGTGCCCTGGGATGGGGGTCTGTGCCCTGGGATGGGGGTCTGTGCCCTGGGATGGGGTTCTGTGTCCTGGGATGGGGGTCTGTGCCCTGGGATGGGGGTCTGGCCCTTTGGATGGGGGTCTGTGCCCTGGGATGGGGGTCTGTGCCCTGGGATGGGGGTCTGTGCCCTGGGATGGGGTTCTGTGCCCTGGGATGGGGTTCTGTGCCCTGGGATGGGGGTCTGTGCCCTGGGATGGGGGTCTGTGCCCTGGGATGGGGTTCTGTGTCCTGGGATGGGGGTCTGTGTCCTGGGATGGGGTCTGTCCCCTGGGATGGGGGTCTGTGTCCTGGGATGGGGTCTGTCCTCTGGGATGGGGGTCTGTGCCCTGGGATGGGGTTCTGTCCCTTTGGATGGGGTTCTGTGCCCTGGGATGGGGTTCTGTGCCCTGGGATGGGGTTCTGGCCCTTTGGATGTGGGTCTGTGCCCTGGGATGGGGGTCTGTGTCCTGGGATGGCTTTCTGTCCCTTTGGATGGGGTTCTGTGTCCCATTGGATGGGGTTCTGTGTCCTGGGATGGGGGTCTGTGCCCTGGGATGGGGGTCTGTGCCCTGGGATGGGGTTCTGTCCCATTGGATGGGGTTCTGTGTCCTGGGATGGGGGTCTGTGCCCTGGGATGGGGTTCTGTCCCATTGGATGGGGTTCTGTCCCCTGGGATGGGATTCTGTGCCCTGGGATGGGGTTCTGTCCCATTGGATGGGGTTCTGTCCCCTGGGATGGGATTCTGTGCCCTGGGATGGGGTTCTGGCCCTTTGGATGGGGTTCTGTCCCCTGGGACGGGGTTCTGGCCCTTTGGATGGGGTTCTGGCCCATTGGATGGGGTTCTGTCCCCTGGGATGGGGTTCTGTTCCCTGGGATGGGGTTGTGTCCCTTTGGATGGGGTTCTGTCTTCCACGCAGGTCTTTCATGCCCAAATCCAGAAGGTTTTGCCCAGTTTTAATCCAGTGCTGAGTCCATCCTACACAAAAGTGTTTCTGCTGTCACACTTCCTTTTGCTTTTCCCAGGCAGACACAGTTTGCTGTTTTCCCTGTAATTTCTTTGCAATGCTTTCTTGTTAGAGGGGAGGAGGGTGGCTTTTGATAGGATGCATGGTGTATGGTTAGTGATTATTGCCTTCTCTTATCATCTGAATGTCCTATCTCTTCAAATATTAATTTCCTAATGTGGGAGCAGGTATGACTTTGGGCTTAGGAGTACTGAGTTGTGCTTTCCTTAACAGCATTAAATCCCCAGTGAGCTCCAGCTCTCTCTGAGAGTGTTCCCTGGGAGCCAGTTCTCTGTAGAGGGATGTGGCAATAATTTCATCAGATGCCATAAAGTTACAATACTTGGTTTTAGGTACAGCCATGGATGCACTGAACAGCATGCAGAACTTCTTAAGGAGTCGTCCCAAAACATTCAAGTCACTGGAGAATGCCATTGAGTGGAGGTAATGCATGAGCTTATGTAGTCCCCAAAATCATGGAATCCCAGACTGGTTTGGGTTGAAGGGAACTTAAAGCTCATCCAGTTCCAACCCCTGTCACAGGCAGGGACCCCTTCCACTAGAGCAGCTTGCTCCAAGCCCCTGTGTCCAACCTGGCCTTGAACACTGCCAGGGATGGGGCAGCCACAGCTTCTCTGGGCACCCTGTGCCAGCGCCTCAGCACCCTCCCAGGGAAGAGCTTCTGCCTAAGAGCTCAGCTCAGTCTCCCCTCGGGCAGGTTCAAGCCATTCCCCTTGGCCTGGCCCTACAGGCCCTTGTCCCAAGCCCCTCTCTGGGTTTCCTGCAGCCCCTTCAGGCACTGGAGCTGCTCTCAGGTCTCCCCTTCAGGAGCCTTCTCTTCTCCAGGCTGCCCCAGCCCAGCTCTCTCAGCCTGTCATTAATTTCCCAGGAGAGTTGGCTGGGCACTGGGGAAGGATCCTCTTAAGAGTTTCAACTGATGGAAAGCCTCATGATATGAATTGCAGCTTCCTTGTAAGTGTCCCAGCTCTTACAGAAGAAGCTTGAGACATTGTTCCCATGTGTAAAAACAGGATTCAGCAAGAATTACTTTTACATTTGGCAGCTGAGTGTGAAAGGGAGAGGTTTTATGGTTACATTTGTAAGTTGGCCTACAGCAAGCCCATATCTGCTCCCAAATACCCACGTTGTTTCTGACTTCTCCCTGTCCCCTGCAATGAAATGGGTACAACCCTATTTCAGTGTTACCCCACCAGTGCTTTTAAATCCACAGTTACAGTGACAGTGAGGGTTCAGGTAGGTCAGTGTGTAGCATGAGCCACTGCAAATGGCTGAGAATGGGATGTTTTGGGGAAATAATGAGCTGCAGAAGGGTTTTACTCCTATTTCTGAGCCAGAGAGTTCCTATTTTTGTAACTATTTGTGCCCTTCTTGTGATTTTAGTTTTATTTCTTCCCTAGTGTAAAAAGTGGACAGATAAGAAACCTTGAATCTGCCAGAGTGTCTATGGTCGGTCAAGTCAAACAGTAGGTGGTTTTTGGTTTGGTTTTGGTATTTAAACCTCTTAGAATCATCTTTTCTGGTCTGCAATGCCACAAATGCACTTGAAAGGGGAGATTTCTTTTAGCAAATACAGATTTCTTACCATTTGATCACAGCTGATGCCAGCAGCAGCAAAAATCCACCTAGAGCCATGTTTTAACTGCTGCTGGTTGTGCATTCCTTGGGTTGTCTGGGTTTCTGCACACATTAAGAAACAAGTGTCAGTCTGATGCCTTCTCAGAAATCCTGTCCTAAATCAAACTGACCTTCTGGGTATGGACTCTTGCTCCCTTTTAGTAATGCTTTATTTACCTGTTGCATTTGGGGAGTGATCTGGGGTGGGTTGTGAGGATCTGAGTAACCTGGTTGTACCACTCTAATCCTTGATATATCCAAAGCCTTTACAAATACCTCATACTCCATGTAGTAAAGCAGTTGTTGATTGTTTGACCACTTTCTGCCTCTGTTTGCATTGATAATTGCTCTGGGATACACATGCTGCACAGGCACTTGGTCCCATGGCTGCTCATGACTGTGTCTTCCATCCAAAGCTACTTTTAAGCTTGAAAACACTTTTTCAGCCACTATCTGAGAAATTGCTGAACACTTCACATTGAAACCTGCTCTGTTTGGCAGGGAATCATTTTCTGGTTTTATTTCCCAGGTGTGAAGGGGCTGCAAGCCCTGAATGTCCTAAAGCCATAGTGGAGGGTATTATTGAAGAGGAGGAGGAGGAGGAAGAGAATGAGGAAGGGGGAGGCTCTGTCAACAAAAGGAAGAAAGAAGATGACACAGAGGTAGGCAGTTTCTTGCTGTGTTTTCAGCTGTGTTTGCACAATGTTCCCATGAAGAGCAGCCACCAGTAGTGATCCAGATCATCCTAATATAAAAGGGGCCAACTCCAGGGACTGAAAACTTTATACTGGGAATGTTGTTTTCCTCCTTCATCTCGTGCCACCAGTTCTATCTTGGACTGTTACCTGAAAACCTGGGTTTGGTTTCCTTCCCTGAGCTGCTCACAGGTTTAATGTGTGTCTCCTGAAATAAGGCTTCTGGCCTGAATGGGAAATGCTCTGTTCTGAGTCTTTGTGCTGTTTTTGTTCACTTCCAAGGCACGGGAGCATTCAGGAGCTCATCCAGATGATTGCAACCCAGGAATGTAAATTCCTCAAGGAAAATCACTGGAGCCAGCTTAGCCCCTTGTATTTCTGTGTCACCTGAGAGCCAAGTGTGAACGTTCAGACCATTTGCAAGCTATTTGTGCCAGTAAAACCAAGCAAATTGAGCACCTTGAATACTTCAGCGTTCTCTTGATCTGTAGGTGTGGGTCCTGCTGACTTTCTTGTTCCCTACTCGTGTACTTTGGCTTCATTTGGGGAGGAATTTAGGAGCAAGGAGGCTCATCCCCTTGGAATCACCTCCACCAGAGGGAGCCAGTTATTTCCTAGATGTACTTCCAAGTGGCCCTCCAGTTCATTTATCTCAGCTGCTTTAGTGATGCCTAATGCAGAGCTCTGTCTTTTTCCTCCCTGCAGACAAAGAAGGAGCACTTATACACGTGGCGGATCGAACTGGCAAAAACAGAGAAGTACTGGGATGGCTGGTTCAGGGGCTTGTCAAACCTCTTCCTGAGCTGCCCAACGCCAAAGCTCTTGCTTTTAGCTGGTACGTGGCTCTTCCAGTCCTGCTCAGCTTCAGTGGCTGTTGGCTTCACTGATGTCCTGCTTGGATTTCAGGGAATAGGGTTTGGCTTATGCCTTTTTCCAAGAACACCAGACCTCTCTGTTCCACCTTGGCTTCTCTACGTATCTTCAACTGTAAAACCATCCATTTAATCCATGCCAACCTGGAATTAGTACAGAACCTCTAATATCAAACTAGCATGTAATGCCATACTGTGTATGGCTGCTGTTGGAGGGGTGGGTTTGTTCTATGATGTGGAAGAGGGGCAAACAGGACAGATCCCAGCTGCCCTTCAGCCTCCGTTACTATCAGGGCATGATTTGAACTTTATTTCAACTGAAAGCCAAGTTTTTGATGTTCTGCAGCCAGGGATAGACCCCTTTTTGTGCCTTAATAGGAAATACAGTGTGTAACCAAGACAAATACCCTTTTAAATTGTAAGGAGGGATGTTTTCTTGCATTTTGGACTGGGATTTTTCCCTGTCACTTTACTCTCTTGAGGTGCAGCAGGGAAGTGTCCTTATGGTAGGTGTCAGGGATGTTTCTTCTGTTAAATCCCTCTGTCAAAGTAAAGAGTAAAGCTCTGCTTAGACAGTCATATTTCCAATCCATCTCTTTATTTGATTGTAGGTGTTGACAGGCTGGATAAAGATCTAACAATTGGACAGATGCAAGGTAAATATTTAATACTGTTACTCTATCTTATGGTAGTGCTCTTTTTGGGGGGTAGCTTGTTGCTATAGGTACATACAGGAGGTAGAGCTGGAATGGCCTCTCACCAGCTGCAGTCTGTATCAAAACAAGTGCACATGAATTCATCCATCCCAAAGTGTCTGTGGTTGTAGGGCAAGTGGGGAAGTTGAGAAGGGAAAGGCTGCATCAGGAGTTGGGAAGGGCTGTTGCCATGGTTCTCATTGAGTCTAGTGTTCAGCTCCAGACATGGAGCTGCCACACTTCTCTTGGATCAGAATGATCATGAGGGCTTCCTTCTGTTTAAGGCCCTTCCAACCCAAACCATTCTGTGATTCTATGAATTAAGCAGCTGATTCTGGCTTTGGAAACTGCTGTGTGTACTATATAATCTGCTCTGGACTTCTGTGCTTTCCCTGCTCCCTCTTCACACATGATATAGTGAGATCTAGTGAGGTTTGTTGCTAAAGAATCTGTTTTAGAAGAGTTCCTAAATTCAGAGTGCTGTTAAGGGTGTAGTGTGTGATGTTTCCTGTGTACACACAAACTGCTTGTCTAAACCATTGCTGTCAGAAATCAAGGTCATTTAAACAGCAGCTCCAGTGACTACTCTCTTGATCCACAGGGAAGTTTCAGATGCAGGTCCTCCCACAGTGTGGCCATGCAGTCCATGAAGATGCTCCAGACAAGGTGAGCAGCACCACTGGGGGGTTGAAGCTAGAAAAGTCATGGTCTTCACAGCTTAAATGCAAGTGGGGTCTGTGCCTTACTATGATGCAGAGATTTTACCTCGGGGGCAGTTTTTGGCACATCATAACTGGCCATTGGCAACTGGCTATTGGAGAGTGGTGAGGCACTGGCACAGGGTGCCCAGAGAAGCTGTGGCTGCCCCATCCCTGGCAGTGTTCAAGGCCAGGTTGGACACAGGGGCTTGGAGCAAGCTGCTCTATGGAAGGGGTCCCTGCTCGTGGCAGGGGTTGGAGCTAGAAGAGCTTTAAGGTCCCTTCAACCCAAACCAGTCCATGGTTCTATGACAGAAGTAGCAATGTGGTACAGCTGATGGAGCCTGTGGTTGGAAACACATCTGGTTTTAAGGCTTGTTCTGCACTGACCACTGTGAGGGTAAAACTCAGCCTTTCTGTGCTTCACCGGTCTGAAATAGGGTTTTTTATCTAAACATATGAAGTTCTTAGATTGTTTTTCTTTTTAATATACATTCTAAGCAATGTTATTACTGTCAGGATTTCTCCTTTATGGGAATAACTTGCTTCATGATCTCACCACATCCTTTTTCCCCTGCTAAACTTAGGCATTGTTGTAAGAATTACTGAAAGAGGTGGAGAAAGAGTTTGGTCAGATTGTGAGATCAGTGTCAGAGTAAGGCTGGAAGCATGTAGTTCCTTTTGGTTTCTTCTATAAAAGCATGTTATACAGAGCCCTTAACCTTAAAGGGGCAAACTTGATTCAGCAAGAGGACCTGAGGGCACGATCTGTTGTTGGAAATGCTTCAGGCTTTGAAAACCACCTGGGTTTCTTGTTATCTTCATGTCCCTTTTAAGTCTGACCCATATCCTTCCCCTTTCCTCAGGTTGCTGAAGCTGTTGCGACGTTCCTGATCCGTCACAGGTTTACAGAGCCCATCGGTGGATTCCAGTGGTAAGGCTCTGTGTGTGCTAGAGCTGTGCAGTCCTTGGGCAGAGCTGGGCTCTTACTGCCTGTGTGTTTGGCTCTCGGTGTGGGAGGCTGGAGTTCTAGCACGACGCTAAAAGCACATGTAACCAAACAGCTTTGAGTCACAGCCAGTAATGCAGGGACATTAGTGCAGGGTCCTGCACATGGGTGAGGGCAATCCCAGCACAAACCCAGGCTGGGGGAGACTGAATGGAGCAGCCTGAGGAGAAGGACTTGGGGTGCTGGGTGAGGAGGAGCTCCCCATGACCCAGCTTCAGTGTGCACTTGAGCCCAGAACCCCCCCGTGTGCTGGGCTGCACCCCCAGAGTGTGAGCAGCAGCTCAGGGAGGGGATCCTGCCCCTCTGCTGTGTGAAGGGGAGAACCCCCCTGCAGCCCTGATCCAGCTCTGGGGCAGCAGCACAAGAGGGACGTGGAGCTGTTGGAGCGAGGCCAGAGGAGGCCATGGAGCTGCTGCGAGGGCTGGAGCAGCTCTGCTCTGGAGCCAGGCTGAGAGAGCTGGGCTGGGTGAGCCTGGAGAAGAGAAGGCTCCTGAAGGGGAGACCTGAGAGCAGCTCCAGTGCCTGAAGGGGCTGCAGGAAAGCTGGAGAGGGGCTTGGGACACCCAGGGTGTCCCTGCCCATGGCAGGGAGTTGGAACTGAATGAGCTTTAAGGTCCCTTCCAACCCAAACCATTCTACGACTGTATGATTTGAAGATCACATTCTCTTTAAACTTCTCACGTACTAACTTGTCTTAATGAAACCTCCTTCCTTGGATGGGAGCAATGAATCCTCCCATTCTGATACCTTTCTTCTTAGCCTGCCAAAAGGCAGAATTATAAGTTTTATGGTATTTAGCTTAAATAATATTTTACTTAAATAATCAAGGCCCTGTGTTTTGGAAACAACTTGCACCGCACTGGCCAAGAAATACTGATGGGATTAGATGAGTAAAGGATGTGCTTCGCTTTGCAGACTTCCTCATGTGTTTTCATATCAGAGTGAACTGGGGAAGCCAGGTCTCTGCCAGCAGCCACAACGGTGAAAGGAGGTTGTGACTGATAAGATTGATTGGAAAAACACCCAAAGTCTTAGTTACACACCCTAAACTAATAAATAAACCAAGCTCAGAAGGTGCAGGTCTGCTTTGGGATCATCTTTCAGCTGAATGGTAAAATAAGCAGGTTTTTAAGCAGTTTCTTAAGCATTCCTGAGAAATCTTCCTGCTTTTAGCTAAGAAGCCCTCAACAAAAGCCCCAAAACGTGTGCTGCTGTAGGACTGGCAACGCTAAAGAGGTGTTGCTGGGTGATCTCTTCCTTTTATCCCCCTTTATCCTGTGCCCTTGGGGGTGAAACAGTGGAAATGCAGGACTCTGGGCTGCGTATTTTAAAGCAGTGCAAGGATATGGTGTAGGTTGGTGTGTAAATGGTGAGGGGAGGGATAAGACCAAAGGGCTGCAGTGTAATGTTGAATCTCCACAGCCTGTGCTGTCTTGAGGGTCTAATCTGCTGCTCCTGCTATTATGGTTTTAGCAAAAACAGCTTTAAAGCAAGAGGCTTGGAGGAAGGGAGGTGGCTTGAGTGTGCTTTAAGCCACATACCAAGCTTTTGTGCTTCTCACTGCTTATGTAGCTTACAAGTTACCGTTGAGTGCATTAATGCTGGTTCTGTTCTGCATGATAGACGTCTTTTGGCCTTGTTTACCAGCTGAATTTAGGCTGTTGCAGAGTCAATCTGCAGAGAATACCTTGGTTTTAACGTGTGATTTCTCTTCCACTCTCCTTTTTCCCCTCCTAGTGTGTTTCCTGCTTGTTAATACCCTGGTGTTCTCCAGCACTGAGTCCTGTTGTAAATAAACTGCACCAGAGGCCACTGTGATGTATCCATATCCTTTCATCTCTCCAGTTCAGCGGCAGTGAGAAGTTGGTGTGAGATCCATCCCCCTTAGAACTAGTTCTCCAGAACGTGTAAATGTTTAGGGACTTCCTTGCTGGGAAGCAGCGTGAACTGAAGGCCATGAGAAGCTCTTCAGGCCCTCAGAAGTGGGCTCCCCTCTGCTGCCACAAGGAAAGAGCTCCTGAAATCCCAAGTAGTTGATCATAACTCCATCAATTCTCAGGCTTTCTTGGACCCAACTGCAAAGGGGCTGTTGGCAGTCCAGATCCATCGAGGGCATTGCAGCGTAGCCAAAAGGCTTCAGGATTTCTCCATGGAATTGTTTCATCGTCTTTGAAGTGCCCCTTAGGTTTGCTTTTTATACACACATCTATTTCCCCTAAAGCAACAAGGAATTGGCTTCATTGGGAGCTCAGGTTTTGCCTCACCAGTGCCAACCTTATGGGTTAGGCTGCAGGAAGAGCCCAGATGCTGTCTCCTGAGCAAGGCTGGATGGGCCTGTAAACCAAAAAGATGAGGGGGGACCCTGAGCTCCGTTCCGGAGTCTTACAGCTTTCTTCATAACTCATTTCAAGTTCTTGCTGAGAAAGACATCCTGGATAAGTCCATCTGCTGCAGAAGATAACAGGCAGGAGCCTCTGGACCTGTGTTTATGGGGAAGACCCAAGAGCAGCACTAACAACATGCTCAACAGGCCTGGAATGTGTTTCTGCTTCCCTCCTTTGCGCTGCTGCACACAACTGAGCAGAGATCAGCACCTTTTGGATGAGAGAAATGGAAGATGCTCACGAAATAAAACCCTGGAAGAGTTTGGAGCCTGTCCTGCTGCTGCATTGCTCCAATACTCCCCAGTATTGGAGGAAAGACCTTGTTTTCACTGTCACCCTCGACCAGTTCGCTGCCTGCCTTCCGGATACCCATGTAAATGCCGTAGCTGCACGGAGAGCTTTGCTTCAGGGTTCAATTATCCACAGACAGTTTGCCAGGTTGCTGAAAGCAATCACTGGAAGAGCAAGCAGACATGTTTTGGAGCAGTTTTCCTCAGTGTTTTGCCAGTGGATGTCTGAAATCCCTTTTTCTTTTGCCTCGTGTCCCTACCCCTCGATGCTGTATGATGGAAGCAGCGTTTAACACTGGTTTGCTGAGGCAGAGTTCTGTTGTTGGCCTGATTCTGGGAGCTGTGATGTCTGCGTCCTGTGACAAGAGCTGTCATGAATTCTTGGCCTTTGAGAGGTGCAGGTGGGGTGAAGGGAGATGGCGTGAAGAGCTGGCAAAGCCTGGTTGGGCTTTGGTGTTCCCCCGATGGAGGCCTCCCTCATCTCCTCTGCTTCATTCACATGTGAGCCCTGGGCACAGCGGTCGTGGCCTTGCTCTGCATCCCTTCCCTGACCCATCAGGGTGGGAGATGCCTGGATTAGAGACAAGCTTCATCCCAGAGGGCTCTCCTCTCTCCTGGCACGTCACTCATCGGCACTCAGGTGTTCAAAGAGCAATTGTTGGCTCCCAGCACTTCCCTCTGTAAGTCACTGTTAATTCCTGCATTGCTTTGCTAGCACCTTGATGTAATGTCCACCCCGGTTTAGTTGCTGATGGATTACGTGGAGTTGAGGTGCAAAACAGCACTTTTCCCAAGCTGTATCCTGAAGATTGGCAAAACCCCCGGTCCTTTCCCGATGATCCCTGTGCTCAAACTGTTAGAGATGAAACAATGCCGTGTGTTATGTCCAGAGCCTCACTTCACGGGCTGGTTAAGCATGTGCCTGTTGTCATACTCATGAATGGTCTTGGTCAAGCCACATTCCTCCGTGCTGAAGTCATGTTGGAGCAGCTGGCTTTGAGGGATTCAGTGCGGTAACTCCTCGCCGTTGCCTCTCCCCCCTTTCATTGGCTTTCCCTCTTTGTGAGCTCTCAAACCACCCGAGCCCTCCATGGAGAAGCAGATGTGTTTTGTATCCCATCGAAGCCCCACTGGAAGGTGAATGACAGCTTCGGAATCCTCCGGGCTCCCTGGAATTCTGTTTTGTTGTTAGCATTGGAGAAGTGAGTGGGAAACAATAAAGAATTCAGCAGCCTCTTGAATGTGACATTGCTCCATGCTGAGCTCAGCCCTGGCTCACACAGAGGACGTGCAGGGGCTCCCATAGTCCTGGCTGCGCTGAGAGGTGACAACAGGGACAGCAGCACTTGGGAAGGGGGGGCTGGAGGAGGAATTCCTTTTGGCTGTGTCAAGCCCCAAGCGTTTTGAGACTGTCTGAAGAGTGTTAATGCTGCTGTGTGGTTTCTTGTCCTGTTTCAGGGAGCTACAAGCGGAGATGGATGGTGTTTAGGTGAAGGATGGTGCAGACCGTGGTGAAATGAAGTGCAAGGAGAAGAAATGTTCTCTTTGACTCATGAAAAATGGGGCACTATAGAACCCCCCCCTGAATTACCACCTTCTGCTGCGTTTTTCCACGGCCTGCAGCATTGTACTGTGTGTTAAAGAGCACATAAAGAGGAGGAGGGTGGCTGGAATGAAAGGACATTTGGGTTTAAGCTGGCACTAGACTGAGCTGAGCTCTTAGGCAGAAGCTCTTCCCTGTGAGGGTGCTGAGGCGCTGGCACAGGGTGCCCAGAGAAGCTGTGGCTGCCCCATCCCTGGCAGTGCTCAAGGCCAGGTTGGACACAGGGGCTTGGAGCAAGCTGCTCTATGGAAGGGGTCCCTGCCTGTGGCAGGGGTTGGGGCTGGAGGAGCTTTAAGCTCCCTTCATCCCAACCCATTCCATGGTTTCTGTGAGATTCTGTGCAATCTCTCCTGATTTGCTGCAGTTGTTGCATTGAGGAGCAGTGGAAACTTTCACAGTGGAAAATCCCAAGGCTTGGCAGGAGCAGAGGATGCAGTTTGGGTTAGTCACAGGGCTCGCTCGCATCAAACCCAGCGCCTGGATTTATGTGCACCAGAGCAAACCAGCGGTGCCTCGGAGGTCCCAGGAGCCCTGGGATTGCTGGAAAAGCTCTTTCCTGTATGCCAGAGCACATAGTTCTGCTTGGGCTGCAGATCCTGCTCACGCTGAGCTCACTGCCTGTGTCTGCACGCATTTCACCCTGCACAGCTCCTCCGTGCTGCTGTCTGGAGCTGGAGGTGACTGGGGTGATAGATGCCTACGGGTGCAGCCGCTCAGTGTTTGGTTGCTGAATCATGGTGCTGTCAGAGCTCATTTCTCTTTTGAGCCTTATCTTTGTCTTCAGCCTGCCCTGGGCCAGATGTGAAGTGGGTGGGAGGCGATACCAAAGCCAGTTAAGAACAGTGATGCTTCTCGTGGCTGTGGTCACAACGCAGAGATCCTCAGGCTGTTACAAGCAGGGGTCTTCCCTCTGACAGTGACAGTGGGCTTTCAGACGTGAGGCACCCATAGGGAATCCCTTTCCCCCCCTTTTGGCAAGGGAAGGGACTGGGCAACCTGAGAAAGCCCATTTCAGCCCTGATACCCACTTTGTGATTGCTGAGATGACAGCAGGTGGAGGGAGGTCATTGTCCCCCTCTGCTGCGTGAAGGGGAGACCCCCCTGCAGCCCTGAGCCAGCTCTGGGGCAGCAGCACAAGAGGGACGTGGAGCTGTTGGAGCGAGGCCAGAGGAGGCCATGGAGCTGCTGGGAGGGCTGGAGCAGCTCTGCTCTGGAGCCAGGCTGAGAGAGCTGGGCTGGGGCAGCCTGGAGAAGAGAAGGCTCCTGAAGGGGAGACCTGAGAGCAGCTCCAGTGCCTGAAGGGGATGCAGGAAACCTGGAGAGGGGCTTGGGACAAGGGCCTGTAGGGACAGGCCAAGGGGAATGGCTTGAACCTGCCCGAGGGGAGACTGAGCTGAGCTCTTAGGCAGAAGCTCTTCCCTGGGAGGGTGCTGAGGCGCTGGCACAGGGTGCCCAGAGAAGCTGTGGCTGCCCCATCCCTGGCAGTGTTCAAGGCCAGGGTGGACACAGGGGCTTGGAGCAAGCTGCTCTATGGAAGGGGTCCCTGCCTGTGGCAGGGGTTGGAGCTGGAGGAGCTTTAAGGTCCCTTCAACCCAAACCGGGCTGGGATTTGAGGACTTCTGAAAGTCCTAGAAATAGGAAAATCCCGCTCAGATCTGCCCTGGTGATGGAAACCGCTCCTGCCTGGCCACACGGGTCTAAGCCCATGGTCAGGAAGCTCTCAGAGGTGGTTTTGTGACAGATCTCAGTCAGACCGGGGCAGTTCAGAGCAAGCCTCCTCACTCTTCCTCCCTCCACTGGGTGATGGCAACAGGACAAAGCCCCTGCTCAGCTTCTTGCTCAGAGGGACCGTGCCAGGAGTCCAGAAACCATCAGTTCCCACCTTCCACAGGGCCTTCAGAGCGGAGGAGCCCCCGGCAGGTCCCAGCAGGAGAGACTTTAGCACTGATTTGCTTCCTCCCCTCCGCTATTGCTTTGGAGTTTGGGTGCAGAAGGAGCTGGTGGGAGGTCTCCAGCTGGGAGCCCTTCACTGGTTTGAACTGGTGCTCAGCACTGCTTCAAACCTAGCCCTGGCTCTCCAGGTAAGGCCAAAGCCACGGTGCATGGGTTGGGGTTCCCCATAACCACGTGGCCCTGGTGCATTCTAACCCCATCTCTGAGCCTGGTGCTTTGCTCCCACCCCAAACCCACCAGTTCTGTGCCCACCCCTGCCTCCCTCTGCCCTGATGCATCCGGATCCGATGGGATAATGCTGGGGGCTTTCATTCCAAGCTTTCCTGTTGGATGCTTGGCTGGTTTTGGCCGAGCTTTCCCTGCTGGGGTGAGCTCTATCCACATGCTGCTGTCTCCATAAGGAAGATGTGTGTGTGTGTGTGTCAGCTCCGTGCCCGCCTCATCCCCTCGTGTCCTGTTCCCTGTCCTACAAATAAAGCATTTGTGAAAAGCCTGGAGTGGGAATTCCTCCTTTTCCCTTCCTTCAGCTCCAGCCCTCGGCCTCCTCAGGGCACCCTGGCGAGGAAGAGTGTGAGTACATCCCAGCTCTCCCCTTATCCACCCAGGAGGAGGAGGAGGAGGAGGGAGGGAGGATGCTTTAGCTGCAGCTTTTCCCCTCCCCTCTGTGTCCAATGGCTCCAACATGGATAGAAACATCTGGAAGTAATAACCAGCATTGCTCTGGCTCTGGGGTTAACCTGTGCTGGGTTCCCTCTCCTTCCTAACAGCCGGAATGCTGCGGGGATGTGCCTGTGGAAAAAGCAGGAATTCAGGGATGTTTTGCTTTCATATCCAAACAGGTTTAACAGAGCCTGGAATTGCTCCTGGACCATGCTCCCAGCTCATCCTTGTGCCTGCGCAAGGGTTAACGTGGGGCTGGATGAGCACAGCCATGGGGTGATAAATGTGCAGTTTTGAACCCAAAACTGAGCAGGAGTTTCCATCCGTGGAGTTCTATCCCTCTCCTTCCCAATCTTTATCCCTTTTTCTTCCAGAAGCAATGGGGCATCCTGCTCCCTCCATGCAGGAGGATTGTAGTCTCCAAGCCTCACAGGGATGGGGCTGGATGGATGCAGGGAGCCTCAGTGCCGGGGCTGCTGCCACCCTCCACCTCGACCTTCCTCACTTCATCCCTGCTGTCCCTCCTGGGAAGCAGGAGCTCCCAGAGCTGCTTTTTGGCCTTCCAGTCACGCAGGTGCTGCGCTCGGGATGGACAAAGGGAGCCTGTGGTGGGGATCCCAGGGGATCCGTGCTCCGGATGTGGGCCAGGGCAGCTGGAAGGCAGCGGCTTCCTTCTCCCTCCCCACTTCCACCCCTTTACAGCCGCTGCCTTGTGAAGGAGAAATCCCAGCCCCCTTTTGGGGATGCAGGGCCCCCGGGCTGCATGCGGAATGTGGGGCTGCACACTCAGCTCCAGGCACCGCAGTGGGGCTGGGGGAGGAAGGAGGGTGAAGCCCCTTTGCTCTGGTTCCCTATGGCCCTACGGTCACTCTGAAGCCTACCGATGGCCATTGGAACGCCGAGGCACTGCCAGCCCTGTTAACCCTTTCCACCTGGATGAAGGAGCTTGAGGATGCATTTAGGATCCAGGCTGGATTCAGGTGAGGGGGACACACACAGACACATAACCCCCATCATCCTATGGGATACCCCACTGGAATATTCCCTCCAGGCTCCATTTCAGTGTCTTTTGTCTTTATTTCCACCCGTTTTAGCCACACTTCATCGGTGCCACCACCCCAAAGAGCACCCAACAGCGCTGCCGCCCCTTTGGGTGCACCCATGGGTGCCACATCCATGAGCCCACGGCGGCCTCATTCCTGTGGGTCCGTGCTGCACGGCCGCCGGAATTCCTGCCCGTACTCATGGATCCATTTATTGGCCACTGGAAGGGACAAGGACAAGGACCCCCGTCTGCCCCTGCTTTTCCCCATTATCCAGGTTTTCCCTGGGTCCCATCCCGGTGTCACCCCATTGCCTCACCCCATTTGTCCCCGGCCAGCACGGGGCAGGCAGCGTGCAGCGTGGCCCCGGCCCCGGCCCCGTTCCGATGCAGGTTCCACCAGAAGAGAGCCGCGTTCTGCCGGATACAGAGGGAATGGACCCGGAATGGGGCCGTGAGCACCAGGATTGGGGTTGGAGACCCCCAAAATTGAGCCAGGAGTCCCCAAAATCAGGGTTTCCACCCCAAAACAGAGCCTTGAGCACCAGGGTTGGGGTTTGGGACCCCAAAATTGAGCCAGGAGTCCCAAAACTCAGGGTTTCCACCCCAAAACAGAGCCTTGAGCACCAGGATTGGGGTTGGAGACCCGCAAAATTGAGCCAGGAGTCCCAAAACTCAGGGTTTCCACCCCAAAACAGAGCCTTGAGCACCAGGATTGGGGTTGGAGACCCGCAAAATTGAGCCAGGAGTCCCAAAACTCAGGGTTTCCACCCCAAAACAGAGCCTTGAGCACCAGGATTGGGGTTTGGTGCCCGAAAATTGAGCCAGGAGTCCCAAAACTCAGGGTTTCCACCCCAAAACAGAGCCTTGAGCACCAGGATTGGGGTTGGAGACCCCCAAAACAGAGCCAGGAGTCCCAAAACTCAGGGTTTCCACCCCAAAACAGAGCCTTGAGCACCAGGATTGGGGTTGGAGACCCCCAAAATTGAGCCAGGAGTCCCCAAAATCAGGGTTTCCACCCTAAAACAGAGCCTTGAGCACCAGGATTGGGGTTGGAGACCCCCAAAATAGAGCCAGGAGTCCCAAAACTCAGGGTTTCCACCCCAAAACAGAGCCTTGAGCACCAGGATTGGGGTTTGGTGCCCCAAAATAGAGCCAGGAGTCCCAAAACTCAGGGCTTCCACCCCAAAACAAAGCCTTGAGCACCAGGATTGGGGTTGGAGACCCCCAAAATAGAGCCAGGAGTCCCAAAACTCAGGGTTTCCACCCTAAAACAGAGCCTTGAGCACCAGGATTGGGGTTTGGTACCCCAAAATAGAGCCATGAGCTCCAGAACTGGGGCTTGGAACCCCCAAAACAGAGCTGCAAGGCCCAGAATTGGGGTTGGAACCACAAAATAGAGCCCTTGAGGCTCAAAACTGGGGTTTCCACCCCAGAACAGAGCTGGGAGCGCTGTGATTGGGGGTTTGCCCCCCGAAACAGAGATGGGAGGCCCACAACTGGGGGTTGGAACCCCTAAAACAGCACCAGGATCCCTAAAACTGGGGATTAGAACCCAAAATAGAGCCAGGACCGGAGGTGCTGGGGTGGGAAATCCCTAAAACGGAGCTGGGAGGTCTGAGCTTGAGGCTTGGCCACCCTAAAACAGAGCTGGGATCCCCAAAAGGGGACTTTGGCATTGCCAAAACACAGGTGGGAGCGCTAAGATTGGGGGTTTGACCCCCAAACCGTGACCAGGATCCCCGGAATTGGGGTTTGCCACCCAGAACAGCGCCAGCATCCCCCCAAAAACGGGGATTTGGGGCTTCCCCCACCACAAATGGGAGCCCCAAAGCTGCGGCTCCCCCTCACCTTGACCACGGGCACGCTGATGTTCGCGGCGATGAAGGCGGTGGAGCCGCCGGCTTCCACTGCGCTCAGCTGGGGGAGAAGGAGACAGGAGCATGGCCCTTCCCTTCCCTGGGCCATCCCGTGGTCCCCAGCCTCATTCCCCCCCCTATGGCACGGCACAAGGTGCAGACCTCATGGGAGAGCCCATAGAGTCCTAGGAGAGTTTGGGTTGGAAAGGACCTCAAGAGCATCCAGTTCCAAACCCCTGCCATGGGCAGGGACACCTCACACTAAACCATGGCACCCAAGGCTCTGTCCAACCTGGCCTTGAACACTGCCAGGGATGGGGCATTCACAACCTCCCTGGGCAACCCATTCCAGTGCCTCAGCACCCTCACAGGAAAGAATTTCCTCCTTAGATCCAACCTGAACTTCCCCTGTTTCAGTCTGAACCCATCACCCCTTGTCCTGTCACTGCAGTCCCTAATGAAGGGTCCCTCCCCAGCATCCCTACAGGCCCATCCCCTGATGGAGGGCTGTCCTCCCCCATCTCAAACCCTGTTCACTCTGAACCCCACTGAGGACCAAGGGCAGCGGTGAGGGCGGGAGGACTCACGTAGATCATGACCGTGGCGATCCTGTTGCCTGACTTCATCCTGTAAAGGGGGCTCTTCCTCGACTGCCCCGGGAGGGAGGATGTGGCCTGGTCATTCCCATGGGAATGGTCAGTCCTGTATGGATGCGGCTTGGCCTGGAGGCACCTCAGGCCCTACCCATGGGAATCCCTCCCTCTCCCTTCCTTCTTCCTTCCCTCTTCCCTGCCCCTCTTCCTCCCTCCTTTCCCAGGAATATCCCAGGCACCAACCCAGGGATCACCACCCCGCAGCCCTCCTATCCCATCCCCTCCCAGGACCATCCCAAGGTCCATCTCCAGCAATATCTCAGGGAACATCCCAGGGATCACTATGGGATGTTCACCCCCAGGGACCTCCCTTGGGCACCACCCCAGGATCCACCTCCAGGAGCATCCCCTGGACCACCCCATGGATCATCCCAAGAACCATCCCAGGGGCACCACCCCATGGATCCACCTCCAGGAGCATCCCCTGGACCACCCCATGGATCATCCCAAGAACCATCCCAGGAGCACCACAGGGACCACTCCAAGAGCACCACAGGAGCCACCCCAGGGACCACCCCATGGATCCACCTCCAGGAGCATCCCCTGGACCACCCCATGGATCATCCCAAGAACCATCCCAGGAGCACCCCAAGGACCATCCCAAGAGCACCACAGGAGCCACCCCAGGGACCACCCCATGGATCCACCTCCAGGAACATCCCAGGGACCATCCCATGGATCCACCTCCAGGAGCATCCCCTGGACCACCCCATGGATCATCCCAAGAACCATCCCAGGAGCACCCCAAGGACCATCCCAAGAGCACCACAGCAGCTACCCCACGGACCACCCCAAAGACGGAACCATCCCAGGAGCACCCCAAGGACCATCCCAAGGGCACCACAAGAACCACCCAGAGCATCACCCTGTGGACCACCCCATGGATCATCCCAAGAACCATCCCAGGAGCACCACAAGGACCATCCCAAGAGCACCACAGGAGCCACCCCAGGGACCACCCCATGGATCCACCTCCAGGAGCATCCCCTGGACCACCCCATGGATCATCCCAAGAACCATCCCGGGGCACCACCCCATGGATCCACCTCCAGGAGCATCCCCTGGACCACCCCATGGATCATCCCAAGAACCATCCCAGGAGCACCACAGGGACCACTCCAAGATCACCACAGGAGCCACCCCAGGGACCCCCCCCATGGATCCACCTCCAGGAACATCCCATGGACCATCCCAAGAGCACCACAGCAGCTACCCCACGGACCCCCCCATGGATCCACCTCCAGGAACATCCCATGGACCATCCCAAGGGCACCACAGCAGCTACCCCACGGACCACCCCAAAGACGGAACCATCCCAGGAGCACCCTAAGGACCATCCCAAGAGCACCACAGGAGCCACCCCAGGGACCCCCCCATGGATCCACCTCCAGGAGCATCCCCTGGACCACCCCATGGATCATCCCAAGAACCATCCCAGGAGCACCACAAGGACCATCCCAAGAGCACCACAGGAGCCACCCCACAGACCACCCCAAAGACGGAACCATCCCAGGAGCCCCCCCAAGGACCATCCCAAAGGCACCACAGGAACCACCCAGAGCATCACCCCGTGGACCACCCCATGCAGCCCCCAGGCACCTCCCTGACCGTGGCGTGGTCGAAGTGTGGCTCGTAGTGGCCTCCCAGCCCATAATTGACCACCTGCAGGTACTCGGCATAGGGCGGCCTCAGGTCCAGGCCGGTGACGGCCCCGATGCGCTGCTCCAGCGCCCGCACCACCGGGTCGGCCGTGTCCTTCAGCCAGGCACTGCAGGAGCACCCAACCCACCCAATGGCTGCTGTCACCCTCGCTGTGGGCTGTGGAGGGGTCTCCCCGGGGTGGCTTCACTGTCACCTTGGTGGTGGCAATGGGGCCGCGATGGTCCCGTTGGCCATAGGGCAAGGGATGCGATGGCTCCTACCTCTTGCTTATCCGGTACTCAGCTTTCTGCTGCTTCTCCCCAGAGGCGACCACGGACCTCTGCAGCTGGGGGGCACACGGTGGAGGGGATGGTGCTGCAGGTGGGGACCCCACCACCAAGCAGGGACCCCGGTTGGGGTCAAGCTGGTGGGTTTCTGCCAGCACGTCCCGGCCCCGATGTGTCCCACCGGGGTGATGGAAGCGGTGACAGCAGTAGGGTTGGATGCCACCACGTCAAGCGTGGCTGGGAAGTGGTTTAGGTGCACGCGTGGACCTGGTTTCTCCTTTGGGGCAGGCTCAGAAGGAGCCAAACTGGGCTCATCCCACCCTTGGGCTGGCTGCTGAAGGCTTTGGCTAAGCCATGGCTTAACCTCCTCCTGTCTCTGCATGCCCAGGTTGGTACCCCCTGCACCACCAGCTCCTGGGGCACCCTCCTTGAGGTCAAAGCCATCCCTGGGGATGGGGACAGCTCACCCAAGGCCCGGCCAACCTCTTGATGGTCTCAGCCTCGGCATCACTGATGAAATCGTGGTACAAAGCCACGTAGGGCTGGGTCTGGACCATCTCCTTCTTGGCAGGCTGGAGCAGGAGGAAGGGGCTGCCATTGGTCTCATAGGAGCAGACGAGGTGTGGGAGATGCTCCGGGGCTGACTGGGGAGAGAGGAGACCAAGGAGGGTGTGAGAGGGGGGACAGTGGTGGGGTGGGGACCATGGGACCCCTTTGCCATCCCCACCTGCCCCCGTGGGCGCTGGCACAGCTCCTCGTAGGCATCCCGGCTCTGTAGGTGGGTGCCATTGGGACGTCGCAGGGGCTCAGCGCTTGTCCCTGTCCCCTTCTCCAGCAGCTCCTCGTACTTGACCACGTTCCTCAACACCCTGGGGTTACTGGGGTCTGTTGGAGAGGAGGAGTCACCCCAAACGCCGCGTCCCCATCACCTCCCTTCCCTGGCATCGATCCCATACTGGGACAAGAATGGGGTGAAGGAGGCTGGTGCCTTGCAGAGGTGATGGGGACAGCCCAAAACCTCTCTCCTCCTCTTGCCACATCTGAGGTTGCCGCACGTACCATAATGGAGAAACTCCCTGGAGAGGCTCAAGGCATGGGAGACGTTTCCAGCCTGGATTGGGGGTGTGAAGAGCCCATCAGCACCCCACGGCTTGGCTCTATTGGGCACCACGGGGATGGGGATGGGGCTCGTGGCCGTACCATGAAGTAGGAGAAGGCGAGATGGTCCAGAGCATCCTCCAGGCTGCTCCGGTCCTCGGGGTTCCAGCTGCCGTAGGAGAGGCGGAAGAGGCCGACGGCCTCCTCCAGCCACGCGATGGAGTGGTAATAGTCACCCGTGTCATAGGCCACCTGCGAGGCAGAGCACCTGCAGCCTGTCCCCATCCCATCCCGCCCCACCCCGTCCCCTCCTGCACCATCCTCATCCCGTCCAGTCCCATCTCATCCTTTCCCTTCCCACCTCATCCCGTCCTGTCCCCATCCCATCCCGCCCCACCCCGTCCCCTCCTGCACCATCCTCATCCCGTCCCGTCCCATCTCATCCTTTTCCTTCCCATCTCATCCCATCCTGTCCCCATCCCATCCCATCCCACCCCGTCCCCTCCTGCACCATCCTCATCCCGTCCCGTCCCATCTCATCCTTTTCCTTCCCATCTCATCCCGTCCTGTCCCCATCCCATCCCATCCCATCCCACCCCATCCTCTCTTGCACCATCCTCCTACCATCCCTTCCCATCTCATCCTTCCTCTTCCCATCCCATCCCGTCCTGTTCCCATCCTATCCCATTCCATCCCTTCCTATCCCCATCCTATCCCATCCCATCCCACCCCATCCCCTCCTGCACCATCCTCATCCCATCCCGTCCCATCTCATCCTTTCCCTTCCCATTCCACCCCATCTTGTCCCAATCCCATCCCACCCCGTCCCTTCCTGCACCATCCTCATCCCATCCCGTCCCATCTCATCCTTTCCCTTCCCATCTCATCCCATCCTATCCCCATCCTATCCCATCCCATCCCACCCTGTCCCCTCCTGCACCATCCTCATCCCGTCCCGTCCCATCTCATCCTTTTCCTTCCCATCCCATCCCATCCTGTTCCCATCCTATCCCATCCCATCCCATCCTGTACCATCCGATCCCACCACATCCCCACTCCCATCCTCATCCCATCACTTCATCCTATCCTAATCCCCATCTTCGTCCCAATCCCACCTCTAACCCCTTCCCATCCTGTGCCTACCCTGTCTAACCCTGTCCCATCCCATTCAATCCCATCCCCGCGCCATGTCCTGCCCTCCAATCGCAATTCCTACTCATCTTGTCCCAGCACATCCTGTTGCTTTCTTATTCCCAACCCCATTCCTCCCATGTCATTCCCTTCCTTTCCTGTCCCATCCCCTGGATCCATGCTCCATCCCCATTTCCATCCCCATCTCAGCCTCCGCCTCCATCTGCACCTCCACCTCCATCCCTTCCCATCCCATCCCTTCCCATCTCATCCCATCCCATCCCATCCCATCCCTTCCCATCCCATCCCATCTCATCCCTTCCCATCCCATCCCTTCCCTTCCCATCCCATCCCATCCCATCCCACCTCATCCCTTCCCATCTCATCCCTTCCCATCTCATCCCTTCCCATCCCATCTCATCCCTTCCCATCCCATCCCATCACTTCCCATCCCATCCCTTTCCATCCCTTCCCATCCCATCCCATCCCATCCCATCCCTTCCCATCCCATCCCATCCCTTCCCATCCCATCCCATCCCTTCCCATCCCATCCCATCTCATCCCTTCCCATCCCTTCCCATCCCATCCCTTCCCATCCCATCCCATCCCATCCCTTCCCATCTCATCCCTTCCCATCCCATCTCATCCCTTCCCATCCCATCCCATCCATCCCATCACATCCATCCCATCCATCCCATCACATGCATCCCGTCCCATCCATCCCATCCATCCCATCACATGCATCCCATCCCATCCATCCCATCCATCCCATCCCATCCCTTCCCATCCCATCCCATCCCATCCCATCTCATCCCTTCCCATCCCTTCCCATCCCATCCCTTTCCATCCCATCCCATCCCATCCCATCCCATCCCATCCCATCCCTTCCCTTCCCATCCCATCCCATCCCATCCTGTCCCATCCTGTCCCCATCCCATCCCATCCCTTCCCATCCCATCCCATCCCATCCCTTCCCATCCCATCCCATCCCATCCCATCCCATCCCATCCCATCCCATCTGTTCCCATCCCATCCCATCCCTTCCCTTCCCATCCCATCCCATCCCATCCCATCCCTTCCCATCCCATCCCATCCTTCCCTTCCCATCCATCCATCCCATCTGTTCCCATCCCCATCCCATCCCATCCCATCCCATCCCATCTGTTCCCATCCCATCCCATCCCATCCCATCCCATCCCATCCCATCTGTTCCCATCCCTTCCCTTCCCATCCCATCCCATCCCTTCCCTTCCCATCCCATCCCATCCCATCCCACCCCATCCCATCCCTTCCCATCCCATCCCATCCTTCCCTTCCCATTCCATCCCATCCCATCTGTTCCCTTCCCATCCCATCCCATCCCATCCCATCCCATCTGTTCCCATCCCATCCCATCCCATCCCATCCCATCCCATCTGTTCCCATCCCATCCCATCCCATCCCTTCCCTTCCCATCCCATCCCTTCCCTTCCCATCCATCCCATCCCATCCCCCATCCCATCCCATCCCATCCCTTCCATCCCATCCCATCCCATCCCATCCCATCCCATCCCATCCTATCCCATCCCATACCATCCCATCCATCCCATCCCATCCCATCCCATCCTATTCATCCCATCCATCCTATCCCATTTATCCCTTCCCATCCCATCCCATCCCATCCATCCCATCCCTTCCCATCCCATCCCTTCCCTTCCCATCCCATCCCTTCCCTTCCCATCCCATCCCATCCCATCCTGTCCCATCCATCCCCATCCCATCCCATCCCTTCCCATCCCATCCCCATCCCTTCCCATCCCATCCCATCCCATCCCATCCATCCCATCCCATCCCATCCCATCCCATCCCATCCCATCCCATCCCATCCCATCCCTATTCCCATCCCATCCATCCCTTCCCATCTCATCCCTTCCCATCCCATCCCATCCCATCCATCCCTTCCCATCCCATCCCATCCCATCCCATCCCATCCCACCCATCCATCCCTTCCCATCCCATCCCTTCCCATCCCACCCCCATCCCTTCCCTTCCCATCCCATCCCATCCGATGCTGTCCCATCCTTTCCCCATCCCTTCCCTTCCCTTCCCTTCCCATCCCATCCCTTCCCTTCCCTTCCCTTCCCATCCCATCCCATCCCCATCCCTTCCCATCCCTTCCCATCCATCCCTTCCCATCCATCCCATCCCACCCTATCCATCCCTTCCCATCCCATCCATCCCTTCCCATCTCATCCCTTCCCATCCCATCCATCCCTTCCCTTCCCATCCCATCCCATCCCATCCCATCCCATCCCATCCCATCCCATCCCATCCATCCCATCCCATCCCGTCCATCGCATCCAACCCATCCATCCCATCCCATCTCATCCCATTGCATCCCATCCCATCCATCCCATCCCGTTGCATCCCATCCATCCCATCCCATCCCATCCATCCCATCCCATCCATCCCATCCCATCCCATCCCATCCCATCCCATCCCTTCCCATCCCATCCCATCCCATCCCATCCCATCCCATCCCATCCCATCCCATCCCATCCCATCCCATCCCATCCCATCCCATCCCATCCCATCCCATCCCATCCCATGCATCCCATCCTTTCCCACCCCATCCCATCCACCCCATCCCATCCATCTCATCCCATCCCATCCCATCCCATCCCATCCCATCCCATCCATCCCATCCCATCGCATCCCATCCCATCCCATCCATCCCATCCCATCCCATCCCATCCATCCATCTCATCCCATCCACCCCATCCCATCCCATCCATCCCATCCCATCCATCCCATCCCATCCCATCCCATCCCATCCATCCCATCCCTTCCCATCCCATCCCATCCCATCCCATCCCATCCCATCCCATCCCATCCCATCCCATCCCATCCCATCCCATCCCCATCTGATCCATCCCATCCCATCCCATTCCCATCTGATCCATCCCATCCCATTCCCATCTATCCCATCCCATCCCATCCCATCCCATTCCATTCTGTCTCATCCATCCCATCCTATTCCATCTCATCCATCCCATCCCATCTTGTTCCATCTCATCCATCCCATCCCATCCCATCCCATCCTGTTCCATCTCATCCATCCCATCCTATCCCATCCTATTCCATCCCATCCTATCCCATCCCATCCCATCCCATCCATCCCATCCCATCCCATCCCATCCCATCCCATCCCATCCCATCCCATCCCATCCCATCCATCCCATCCATCCCATCCATCCATCCCATCCCATCCCATCCCATCCATCCCATCCCTTCCCATCCCATCCCATCCCAATCCCATCCCATGTAATTCCATCCATCCCATCCCAATCCCATCTCATCCCATCCATGCCATCCCAGCCCATACCATCTCATCCCATCCTTCCCCATCCCATCCCTTCCCCATCCATCCCTTCCCATCCCATCCCATCCCATCCCATCCCATCCCTTCCCATCTCATCCCTTCCCATCTCATCCCTTCCCATCCCATCCCATTCCATCCCTTCCCATCCCATCCCATCCCATCCCTTCCCATCCCATCCCATCCCATCCCATCCCTTCCCATCTCATCCCTTCCCATCCCTTCCCATCCCTCCATCCCATCCCATCCCATCCCATCCCATCCCATCCCATCCCTTCCCATCCCATCCCATCACTTCCCATCCCATCCCATCTCATCCCTTCCCATCCCATCCCTTCCCTTCCCATCCCATCCCTTCCCTTCCCATCCCATCCCATCCCATCTCATCCCATCCCATCCCATCCCCTCCCATCCCATCCCCTCCCATCCCGTTCCTCCCGGAGCCGCATCCCGATGGGACCGGCGCTGATGGGTTCCTCCCTTCCCATCCCATCCCATCCCTTCCCATCCCATCCCTTCCCATCCCATCCCATCCCATCCTGTCCCATCCTGTCCCCATCCCATCCCATCCCTTCCCATCCCATCCCATCCCATCCCATCCCATCCCTTCCCATCCCATCTGTTCCCATCCCATCCCATCCCTTCCCTTCCCATCCTATCCCATCCCTTCCCACCCCATCCCATCCCTTCCCATCCCATCCCATCACTTCCCATCTGTTCCCTTCCCATCCCATCCCATCCCTTCCCATCTCATCCCTTCCCATCCCATCCCTTCCCATCCCATCCCTTCCCTTCCCATCCCATCCCATCCCATCCCATCCCACCCTATCCCATCCCTTCCCATCCCATCCCATCCCATCCCCATCCCATCCCCATCCCACCCCATCCCATCCCCATCCAACCCCATCCCGCTGCCCATCCAACCCCATCCCACCCCATCCAATCCCATCCCATCCCTTCCCTTCCCATCCCATCCCATCCCTTTCCCATCCCATCCCTTCCCATCCCATCCCTTCCCTTCCCTTCCCTTCCCTTCCCTTCCCTTCCCTTCCCTTCCCTTCCCTTCCCTTCCCATCCCTTCCCATCCATCCCTTCCCTTCCCATCCCTTCCCATCTCATCCCTTCCCATCCATCCCATCCCACCCTATCCCATCCCATCCCATCCATCCCTTCCCATCTCATCCCTTCCCATCCCATCCTTCCCTTCCCTTCCCATCCCTTCCCATCCCATCCCATTCCCATCATCCATCCCATCCCATCCCATCCATATCCCATCCCATCCCATCCCATCCCTTCCCATCTCATCCCTTCCCATCCCATCCCATCCCTTCCCATCCCATCCCATCCCTTCCCATCCCATCCCATCCCATCCCATCCCATCCCACCCCACCCCACACTGCCCCTCCATCCCGGCTCTGCAGTGACACTCAGAGGACTCTGCCCCCAACAGAAGCCTCGATGAGATCCCCCACATCCCACCCCTGGCATTCATGGACCCACTTTTACCGCTGGCTTCGAGCTGATCCCAGCTCCAACCAGGCCGCGGGGACAGGAGCTCTCCCTGAGGGCCCCGGCCCAGCTCTTCCCTCCCCACACCACGAACCAAGGAGAAGCCCCATTATTCCCCCATCCTCTACGGGGAGCGGATGCCTTGGGCCTGCCTCCGAGGGTCCCCTCCACAGCCGTCCCTATGGAAGCGCCATTCCGGGATGGAACACCCGCGGCCGTGGGGCAATCCCTCACCTTTCCCACATGGAAGCAGTCGTCGGCGGAGAGGGCCACGCGCCGGCGGGGGCTGTAGAGGTGCGGGCGGGCGGCCCCTGCGCGCTGGAAGACGCCGTTGGCCAAGCCCTT
Organism: Pezoporus occidentalis; assembly: GCF_034315485.1. Classification (NCBI taxonomy): domain Eukaryota; kingdom Metazoa; phylum Chordata; class Aves; order Psittaciformes; family Psittacidae; genus Pezoporus; species Pezoporus occidentalis. The sequence continues at coordinate 112,364 of NW_026915484.1, forward strand.
GACGCTGAGCCCGTACACGTCCTGCAGCCGCATCAGCGCCCGCGCAGCCCCGTCCAGGTCCTCGGCGCCCGGCAGCTCCTGCTCCACCTCCTGGAAGCCAGCGTGGAGCTCTGCGGGCAGGGAACGGGGCCGGGGGCGTGAGGGAGGGGTTGGGGGGGGTGGGATCGACCTTATGGGTGCTGCTTCATCCGTGGGGGTCTGCATCCTGCTCCTCCATCCATTGCCTTCATCCATCCATTGCCCTGCTCCTCCATCCCTTCCCCTGCTCCTCCATCCATTGCCTTCATCCATCCCTTCCCCTGCTCCTCCATCCCTTCCCCTGCTCCTCCATCCCTTCCCCTGCTCCTCCATCCCTTCCCCTGCTCCTCCACCCCTTCCCCTGCTCCTCCATCCCTTCCCCTGCTCCTCCATCCCTTCCCCTGCTCCTCCATCCCTTCCCCTGCTCCTCCATCCCTTCCCCTGCTCCTCCATCCCTTCCCCTGCTCCTCCACCCCTTCCCCTGCTCCTCCATCCCTTCCCCTGCTCCTCCATCCCCTCCCCTGCTCCTCCATCCCTTCCCCTGCTCCTCCATCCCTTCCCCTGCTCCTCCATCCCCTCCCCTGCTCCTCCATCCCTTCCCCTGCTCCTCCATCCCTTGCCCTGCTCCTCCATCCATTGCCCTGCTCCTCCATCCATTGCCCTGCTCCTCGATCCCTTCCCCTGCTCCTCCATCCATTGCCCTGCTCCTCCATCCCTTGCCCTGCTCCTCCATCCCTTGCCCTGCTCCTCCATCCATTGCCCTGCTCCTCCATCCATTGCCTTCATCCATCCATTGCCCTGCTCCTCCATCCATTGCCCTGCTCCTCCATCCATTGCCCTGCTCCTCCATCCATTGCCCTGCTCCTCCATCCCTTGCCCTGCTCCTCCATCCATTGCCTTCATCCATCCATTGCCCTGCTCCTCCATCCCTTCCCCTGCTCCTCCATCCCTTCCCCTGCTCCTCCATCCCTTCCCCTGCTCCTCCATCCCTTCCCCTGCTCCTCCACCCCTTCCCCTGCTCCTCCATCCCTTCCCCTGCTCCTCCATCCCTTGCCCTGCTCCTCCACCCCTTCCCCTGCTCCTCCATCCCTTCCCCTGCTCCTCCATCCCTTGCCCTGCTCCTCCATCCCTTCCCCTGCTCCTCCATCCCTTGCCCTGCTCCTCCATCCCTTCCCCTGCTCCTCCATCCCTTCCCCTGCTCCTCCATCCCTTCCCCTGCTCCTCCATCCCTTCCCCTGCTCCTCCGTCCCTTGCCCTGCTCCTCCGTCCCTTGCCCTGCTCCTCCATCCACTCCCCACCACCTCCTGGCTCTCCCCAGGGGACAGTGGGGACACACACTGGAGCTCCCCCCATACCCTGGGTGTTCTCGGCGGCCTCATCGCTGTAGATGACATTGGGCCAGTCGGAGTAGAGACGCTTGATGAGGCCGAAGGCCAGCAAGGGGTTGTCCACCGAGGCCTGCGGGTCCTGGTGCAGCGCCTGGACCTTCTCATAGAACCTACAAGGCACCCACTGGGTGACACTGCGAGTGATGCCCCGGGGCAGGGAATGGGGTCTGAGCCCCGCCATAGCTGGGAAACTCCATAGGATCGTGGGATGGTTTGGGCTGGAAGGGACCTTTGGAGCCCATCTGGTTCCGACCCCTGCCATGGGCAGACACCCAGCATCCACACTGTGAGCACGCCGGAGGGGAGGAGACCCCATCTGCTTTGTCAGCCCCATCCCTAGTGGGGACACGGGGATGTCCCGCGCCATGACCACATCCCTGCTCCTCAGCCAAGGCGTGGGGTGATCACATCCCACAGCTTGGACATAGCCAGGGGGCACAGGCAGCTTTCCCCATCCACCCACACCCTATTTGGGGTCACCCCAGCCAAGGCCAGGCTGGACACAGGGGCTTGGAGCAAGCTGCTCCAGTGGAAGGGGTCCCTGCCCGTGGCAGGGGTTGGAGCTGGAGGAACTTTAAGGTCTTGCCCAATCCAACCCGAACCCAAACCATCCCATGACCCTATGACCACATCCGCCAAGGTGGGGATACGTGGGCACCCACATCCCCTATTTATTGGGTGCTGCGTGGGAGGGGTCTGAGCTGGGTTAAACCCCCTCCTTGCCAGGCAGCACCCACCATTGGGACTGGGGGGATACAGGGATGCTCCCAGCACACCCACCCTTGTGTTAGGAGGACACTGAGATGGTCCCAGCACACCCAGTGGGGATGGGGGGGACCCAGGGATGCTCCCTGTGCACCCAGTCGGGATCGGGGCCACACAGGGATGCTCCCATCGCACCCAGCGGGGATCAGGACCACACAGGGATGCTCCCATCGCACCCAGTGGGGATCAGGACCACACAGGGATGCTCCCATCGCACCCAGTGGGGATCAGGACCGTACAGGGATGCTCCCATCGCACCCAGCGGGGATCAGGACCACACAGGGATGCTCCCATCGCACCCAGTGGGGATCAGGACCGCACAGGGATGCTCCCATCGCACCCAGTGGGGATCAGGACCGTACAGGGATGCTCCCCGTGCACCCAGTGGGGATCAGGGCCACACAGGGATGCTCCCCGTGCACCCAGTGGGGATCAGGACCGTACAGGGATGCTCCCATCGCACCCAGCGGGGATCAGGACCGCACAGGGATGATCCCATCACACCCAGCGGGGATCAGGACCATACAGGGATGCTCCCCGTGCACCCAGTGGGGATCAGGACCGTACAGGGATGCTCCCATCGCACCCAGTGGGGATCAGGACCGTACAGGGATGCTCCCATCGCACCCAGCGGGGATCAGGACCATACAGGGATGCTCCCTGTGCACCCAGTCGGGATCGGGGCCACACAGGGATGCTCCCCATGCACCCAGTGGGGATCAGGACCGTACAGGGATGCTCCCATCGCACCCAGTGGGGATCAGGACCGTACAGGGATGCTCCCTGTGCACCCGGACAGGATCAGGACCGTACAGGGATGCTCCCATTGCACCCAGTGGGGATCAGGACCGTACAGGGATGCTCCCCAGGTGCCGGTACCTGGTCAGGCGGCGCAGGCGGGCGCTCTCCTCCCGCAGGTAGGCTCGGAGCCGGCGGAGCAGGCGGCCCTCGGCGCCCATCGCCGCCCGCACGCTCCTCATGGCGCTGAAGGTCTCTGCCGGAGCGGGCGGCGGCAGCAGCGCCAGCAGCACCCCGAGCCCCAGCGCCCGCATCGGCCCCGCAGCCACCGCTCGGGGGAGCAGGAAGGCTCCGCCCCGGGGGTGGGAAATGGGGGTAAAGGGGAGGGTAATGGGGGGTGCCCCGGATCCGCCACGCTGGCTGCGGTGGGAGGGGGCTGCTGGCTCCCATCCGGACTGTCCGGTCCCCATCCCGGCCTGCCCCCTCTTCACTGTCCCCATCCCATCCTGCCCGTCCCTGTCCCCATCCCGACTGCTCCCATCCCATCCTGCCCGTCCCTGTCCCCATCCCGACTGCTCCCATCCCATCCTGCCTCCATCCCGAACGGCCCTGACTCTGTTCCATCCTGCCCCCTCCTGCCCATCCCTGTCCCCATCCCGACTGCTCCCATCCCATCCTGCCTCCATCCCGAACGTCCCTGACTCTGTTCCATCCTGCCCCCTCCTCACTGTCCCCATCCCGACTGCTCCCATCCCATCCTGCCTCCATCCCGAGCATCCCTGACCCTATTCCATCCTGCCCCCTTCTGCCTCGGACTCATCCTGCCTATCCCCTCTCCATCCCATCCTGCCCACCCCTGTCCCCATCCCATGCTGAGTGTCCCTGACCCTATCCCACCCTGTCCCACTCCTGACTGTCCCCATGCTGCCCCCTCCTGCCTCGGACTCATCCTGACTGTCCCTACGCTGCCCATCCCTGTCTCCATTCTGCCTGTCCCCTCTTGCCTCTCCCACCTTGGACTCCTCCTGCTCGCTGCCTGTCCCCGTCCCCATCCCATCCTGTCCCTTCTTGCCTGTCCCCATCCTGCTTTGGACCCATTCTGCCCGTCCCTGTCCCCCCATCCCCTTCTGTCTCCAACCTGCCCAAGCTCATCCTGCCTGAACCCTCCCGTTGTCCCTATTCTGCCCATCCCCTGCTGCCTGTCCCAGTCCTTCCTCTCCCCATCCTACCTTGGATGACTCCTGCCTGTCCCCATCTCATCCAGTTCCCATCTTGCCTGTCCCTGTCTTGCCTGCTCCTGTCCCCATCCCATCCTGCCTCCATCCTGCCTGTCCTCTCTCATCTCTCCCTTCCTGCCTGTCCCCATCCTGGCTTGGACTCCACATCCCACATCCCCATCACTCCACCGTATCCCACACCCCCAGAACTCATCCATGTCCCTCAATCCTCCATCACTCCCCCCTCAAACCTCCTTCCCCATCCCAAGAAGTCCCCAAATCCCACAGCTTTCCTTGATCCCCTTCCCACCCCTTTCCTGCCTTCCCATGGGTCCCCTCCATGTCCCCTGTGCTGGGTGTCCAAACAGCAGCGCTGGGATGGGGCGGGAGGCGGTGATGCTCGGGGGCATCCCCATCCTTCCCCAGCGGGGTCAAATCCCATTGGATTTTCCCAATATTGGCTGGATTCACCCCTTTGGGAAGGATTTTATTTGGCAGCAACACAGAGGCATGAGGTCGCTGTCACCATTGGGATGCCACAGCGTGTCCCTATGGAGCAGAACAAACCACCCCAGAGAGATCCGAGTGCTTTTCCCATGGGAATACAGGACAAAGCTCAGCCTGAACAAGGAAAGTGAATAGAACGGGATTAAAAACGGTAAAAACCGGGAATTCTCCCCCTGCCACACGGGAAGGACACGGGAATTGAGATATTTCCAACGCAACCACCACTTGCGGGCATCTTCCCCCAGGGAACCGCCTGCTCTTGGTGGCACCTTCAGCCTTTTTGCTGCTCCCAGGGGAAAACTCCGGATTCCTGACGAAGCAGCAGCATTCCCGGAGCCAGGCATCCCCTTGACACCCCCCCCATCTCTTTGCTGGGTGATTAAAAAGCCAAACGTTCACTAGTAACGAGGTAAAAGCTCTCCTTGGATGCTGCGCATCCCAAGGGCCCGGTGAGGCCCCGGCCCCGCTGCTCCCGGGATCCAGCGCTCGGGAATGCTGCCCCCGAGAGCCGGCTCCGTTCAGGAGGCACCGCTGCTCCTGGGATCCAGCGCTCGGGAATGCTGCCCCTGAGAGCCGGCTCCGTTCAGGAGGGATCCAGCGCTCGGGAATGCTGCCCCCGAGAGCCGGCTCCGTTCAGGAGGCACCGCTGCTCCTGGGATCCAGCGCTCGGGAATGCTGCCCCTGAGAGCCGGCTCCGTTCAGGAGGCACCGCTGCTCCCGGGATCCAGCGCTCGGGAATGCTGCCCCCGAGAGCCGGCTCCGTTCAGGAGGGATCCAGCGCTCGGGAATGCTGCCCCTGAGAGCCGGCTCCGTTCAGGAGGGATCCAGCGCTCGGGAATGCTGCCCCCGAGAGCCGGCTCCGTTCAGGAGGGATCCAGCGCTCGGGAATGCTGCCCCTGAGAGCCGGCTCCGTTCAGGAGGGATCCAGCGCTCGGGAATGCTGCCCCTGAGAGCCGGCTCCATTCAGGAGGCACCGCTGCTGCCGGGATCCAGCGCTCGGGAATGCTGCTCCCGAGAGCCGGCTCCGTTCAGGAGGGATCCAGCGCTCGGGAATGCTGCCCCCGAGAGCCGGCTCCGTTCAGGAGGGATCCAGCGCTCGGGAATGCTGCCCCTGAGAGCCGGCTCCATTCAGGAGGCACCGCTGCTGCCGGGATCCAGCGCTCGGGAATGCTGCCCCCGAGAGCCGGCTCCGTTCAGGAGGCACCGCTGCTCCTGGGATCCAGCGCTCGGGAATGCTGCCCCCGAGAGCCGGCTCCGTTGCCCCTGTGAGCCGGCTCCGTTCAGGAGGGATCCAGCGCTCGGGAATGCTGCCCCCGAGAGCCGGCTCCGTTCAGGAGGGATCCAGCGCTCGGGAATGCTGCCCCCGAGAGCCGGCTCCGTTCAGGAGGCACCGCTGCTCCGCTCGCCGCGGCTCCCCGTGCCCAGGCTGAAGAGGCAGAAGGCGATTTCCTCCCAGGCGCTCTCAGCGCCGCACTCAAACAAGCACCCAAAGAACCCTCCGGGACACGCAGCCAGGTCCGAGTACCCGGCCGGCCCCTCCCGCAGCACCCATGGGTGCCACCACCCGTCCTGGTCCAGCGGCGAGGGGTTCACGTAGAGGCCCAGATCGCGGCGGCGGTGCCGGTCGATGGGATGGGAGTAGAGCAGCCAGGCGGGCGCGGGGCCGGGGCCGGTGTGATGCGGTGCGGGGAAGCTCACGACGCTGCCCTGGCACCCCCGTGGGGGCTCAGCCAGCACCGGGCACCGCAGCAGGGGCTGGAAGCGCAGCCCGAGGTCGGTGCTGAGCGCCACGGCCCGGCACCCGCGCGGCGCCCGAGCGCTGCAATAGAGCACGGGAACATCGGGATCATCCCCGTGGATTTGGGCGACTTGGCACTCGCCCGTGCGCCGGCCACCGAGCAGGGCACCTTTGTGCCAGCGGCAACCGTTGTCATCGCTGTAAAACACCAGGGAATGCTGCCGCGTGGAGCAGGGCAGCGGCACGAGCCCGCACAGCCGCCTGTGGATGTAGTAGGCGTACGCCGGCACCACCAAGCGCCCCGAATCCAGCTGGATGCCGTGGCCTGGCCCCACGGCGAACGTGGCCCAACGGGGCAGGTCCGTGCCGATGGCCTCATCCGTCACGTCCCGCAGCGGGCTCCAGGCGCGGCCGCCGTCGGTGCTGGTGGCGAAGCAGAGGCGGGCGGCGCTGCGGCCGCACCACAGCTGGCCCCGCTCCGAGCGGCCCCGCTCCACGCAGATGCAGAACAGGAACGTGGTGCCGGTCCTGGAGTCGTACAGGGGACACGGGCTCATGGTGCGGCGGCCGGGAAGGGTCAGAGCGGAGAGGTCCTGAACTGGGCCCCACTGCGGGAAGGAAAGGAGGGGACAGAGAATCATGGAATCATCCAGGTTGGAAAAGCCCTTTAAGTCCAAGCGTTCGCCAGCACTGCCAAGGCCACCACTGCCCCATGGCACTGAGGCCTCGTCTCCATGGGGTGTGAGCACTTGCAGGGCCGGTGGCTGCAGCCCTGCCCTGGGCAGCCTGTTCCAATGCCTGAGCACCCTCTGGGGCAGGAATTGTTCCTCAGCTCCATCTAAACCTGCCCTGGTGCAGCTTGAGGCCGGTTCCTCTTGTCCCATCCCTTGTTCCTTGGGAGCAGAGCCCAGCCCCTCCTGGCTCCATCCTCCTCTCAGGCACTTGTAGGCAGCCATCAGGTCCCCCCTGAGCCTTCTCTTCTCCACACTGAACCCCCCAGGTCCCTCAGCCCTTCCCCATCACACTTGGGCTCCAGGCCCTGCACCAGCTCCGCTGCCCTTCTCTGGCCCCACTCCAGCACCTCAATGTCTCTCTTGCAGTGAGGGGCCCAGAGCTGAACACAGGATCCGAGGTGCAGCCTCACCAGTGCCCAGTGCAGGGGCACAATCCCTGCCCTGGCCCTGCTGCCGCCCTGGTGCTGATCCAGGCCAGGATGCTGGGGGCTCCCTGGCTGCCTGGGCACAAGCTGCTCACGTTCAGCTCCATCCATCAGCACCCCCAGCTCCTTTTCCATCCCCAATTCCCCAAACCTGGAGCGTTGCATGGGGTTGGAATGGTTGATTTGGAAAGGACCTTAAAGCCCATCCAGCTCCAACCCCTGCCACGGGCCCGGACCCCTTCCACTGGAGCAGCTTGCTCCAAGCCCCTGTATCCAACCTGCCCTTGAACCCTTCCAGCGATGGGGCATTCCCAGGATACAAGCCATGGGATGCACCCCAACCCCACCCACCACTCCCGGCGATGGAGAGCACCACTCGCTCCTGCAGCCCAGGCTGGTTTTACCTGCACCGAGGGGCCGTGCCGCCGGCCCCGCCGCAGCACCAGGTACTTGGCATCCTCATCCCTGGCTGAGGAACGCTTCTCGGCGAAGGCCAGGAACGTGGCGGCCGATGGGATGTAGAGCAGCGCCGGGATGCGGTAGGTGACCCCCCCTGCCTGCCGGAACAGCGTCTCCCGAGGGAAGAGAAGGGGGGATCCCAATGGTGCTGGCTTGGGGGGGGTCTCCGCGGCATCCCCCTGCTCCTGCAGTGCGGGAAGTTGAGGTGTGAAGGGTTAAATGAGGGTAAAAGTGGGGAGGGGGGGCTCCCCGATGTTCCCCAGGACAGGGATGCGGGGATGGGGCTCACCTTGGGGCAGGAGATGGGCTGGGACATGGTGATGCCCTGGTGCCCTCACTGGGCCCTGAGTGGGGTGGAAGGTGGAAGGGGGGGGGTGAGAGTGAAGCCCCTCGGTGGGGTCACACAGTGCTGTCCTCCCCATCCCTCTGCGCCCCTGTGGGGCTCCCCTACTACCCCCCAACCAGCACCCATGGCCCACCTGCAGGAACCCCCATTCCCATCCCCTTTAGCATCCCCCAGTGTCCCCAGCCTGGAGTCCCTGTGGCCCCAATGTCCCAATCCCTCCATGCACCCCCAATCCCCCCATGCACCCCCAATCCCCCCATGCACCCCCAATGTCCCAGTCCCCTCATGCACCCCTCCCTCCTGGTCCCCCCCCCCCCCCATGTCACTGCAACCCAAATCCCCTCCACCCCTGCATGCATGGACCCCCCCTCACCATGCATCACCCCATGAGGGTCACCCGGTCACCCACACTGCACCCCCCTGTCCTCTCCCTCCCACACCCCTGCATGCACGATCCCCCCATCCTCAATACCCAGACCACCCCCCCACGTACCCCCATAGCCCATCTCCCCCATGTACCCCCCCGACTCCCCACCGTGCACCCCTACAGCCCAACTCCTCACATGCACCAATCTCCCCATCATCCCCCCCATTTCACTGTACCCCCCTATTCCACCCTTCCCCTGCCTGACTCACCCATTTACCACCCTGCACCCCTATATCCCATACATATCCATGTACCCCCCCGTGCACCCCCATAGCCTGACTCACCCATGCACCCTTCCCCTGCACCCCCACAGCCTGACTCCCCATGTCCCCCCCGTGCACCCCCATAGCCTGACTCCCCACATGCACTGATCCCCTCATACCCCCCAACACCCGGGCCCCCCTGTACCCCTCAGCCCAACTCTCCCCTGCACCCCCAGAGGCCCCTTCCCCTTCGTACTCCTCCATGCACCCCCCTGTGAACCCCTAAATCCCTCATGCTCCAATCCCCCTCAGACCCAAACCTCCCAGTACCCCCCCGCACCCCCATATCCTGACACCCCCCCATACTTTCTTCCCCCTAAACCCCATAACCCAGCTTTAGCACACACCGATTCCCCCCTGCTCCCCTACACCCCCCTATGCACTGATCGCTCCCATGTCCCTTGTACCCCCTGTACCCCCCATATCCCCTGTACCCCTCCATCTCCCCTGTACCCTATATACCCTCCCCATATCCCCTGTACCCCCTATAACCCTCTATGTCCCCTGTACCCCCCCATGTCCCCTGTACCCCCCCATGTCCTTTGTACCCCCTGTACCCCCCCATGCCCCCTATACCCCCTGTATCCCCCATGTCCCCTGTACCCCCCATGTCCCCTGTACCCCCCATGTCCCTTGTACCCCCTGTACTCCCCCATATCCCCTGTACCCCCTATACCCCTCTATGTCCCCTGTACCCCCCAGTCCCCTGTACCCCCCCATGTCTCCTGTACCCTATATACCCTCCCCATATCCCCTGTACCCCCTATACCCCTCTATGTCCCCCGTACCCCCCCATGTCCCCTGTACCCCCCCAGTCCCCTGTACCCCCCCATGTCCCCTGTACCCCCTATACCCCTCTATGTCCCCGGTACCCCCCCATGTCCCCTGTACCCCCTATACCCCTCTATGTCCCCGGTACCCCCCCATGTCCCCTGTACCCCCTATACCCCTCTATGTCCCCGGTACCCCCCCATGTCCCCTGTACCCCCCCTATACCCCCCCACCCCATACCCCTCTACCCCCCCCATGTCCCCTGACCCCTATACCCCCCCTATGTCCCCTGTACCCCCCCATGTCCCCTGTACCCCCCCAGTCCCCTGTACCCCCAGTACCCCCCCCATGTCCCCTGTACCCCCCCATGTCCCCTCTACCCCCCAGTCCCCTCTACCCCCGGTACCCCCCCATGTCCCCTGTACCCCCCCATGTCCCCTATACCCCCCCAGTCCCCTGTACCCCCGGTACCCCCCCATGTCCCCTGTACCCCCTATACCCCTCTATGTCCCCCGTACCCCCCCATGTCCCCCCGCTCCTCACCAGCCGCAGCCTCCGCTCCGCCGTGGCCGCTCCGCCCCGTTCCGCCCCTTCCTGCCCGTTGCCGCGGGGGGTGGATGCTGCCTTTGGAGCCGTTTCACGGGGCTCCCCCCCCGGCTTGAGCCGCGGAACGCTCCGGGGATGCTCCGGGACCCGTCCAGCGCCCCTGGGGCCGTTTATTGACTCAATGCACCCAAACCACCCCAAACCCGTGTCCTTCGGCAAGGGCCCGTTTACAGGAGCGGGGATGCGGACGGGAGGCGGCGATGGGGCAAACGGGCAGAGCAGCGGCCGCACTGGGGCTGTATGGGGAAGCTCCGGGGTCGAGCAGAGGCAAGGAGCGGCTTCATCACCCCCCATCGCATAGAAGGGGTTTATACAAACCAAGCCTCTGTTCCCAGCTGGATACAGGAACCGTGTTTGTCCTCAATTCCTAATGGGAAAGGGAAGTGGGAGCATTCCGCACACAGCGAGGTTAAAACGGGAGGGAGGGAGATGCCTCCTGGTGGAGAAGTCTTCACGCACTGCCCACGGGAAGGGCGTTGAGGCTGAGGGGATGCTTTGATATCAGCATCAAATAATCTGGGATTCAAGGCTAAAAATCCTGCACTCAAGATTGAAAACAGGGATTAAAAATCCAGGATTTGAGATGGATAAAGCTGGATTTGAGATTAAAAGCCCTGGGATTTGAGATCAAAACCCTGGGATTTGAGATCAAAACCCTTGGCATTCAGGAGCATGGGATCTGAGACTGATAATCTTGGATTACAGATTAAAAATCTCGGGATTCTAGACTGAAAAAAAAAAAAAATCAAGAATATGAGATGAAAAATCTGAGATTTAAGATTACCCTGGATTTGAGATTAAATATGCTGAATTTGATACTAAAAAATCTGGGATTTGAGATTAATAACCCTGCATTTTAAGATGGAAAAATGCAGGCTTCAAGAAGATCCTGAGCTCAGGATTAAAAAATCTGGGATCTGATAATAAAAATACTGGATACAAGAATGAGATCTGATAATCCTGGATTCAAGGTTAAAAAAAATCTGGGATTCAGGGTGAAAAATCCAGGACTCAAGATGAAAAATCCAGGAGTCAAGACTGAAAAAATCCTGGATTTGAGAATATAAATCCCGAATTCAGGATGAAAACCATCCGAGATTTGACTTTAAAAAGCCTGGCTTCGAGATTATAATCACGGATTCCAATCCAAGAGAGATAACTCTGGATATGATATAAAGGCTCCGAACTCATGCAGAACAGTTCAGGGGTTCAGGACAAACACGATTCCCTCTGGCCATGTTGCTTTATTGGTGTTCACTGAGCACATTCCCAGCAGCATCCCGCTCACTTGATTTTCCTCTCCATGGCCAGGCTGTCGTGCAGCTTGGATACCTCGGGCTCGTAGGCCTCCATCACCAACGTGCCGTTGGTATCGAAGAACTTGGCAATGGATTTGGTGAACTCGGCTTCCCTCTGCTGCTTGGTTCTGCCGCTGATGAACGTCACCTTCAGGGTGTATTTGTCATCAAACCTGCAGCGCCAGGGAAAGCACAGCTTGAGCCTGGCTTTGCTGAGACAACAGCAAGAAGATGAGGTTTAAGTGGAGCTGAGGAACAATTCCTGCCCCAGAGGGTGCTCAGGCATTGGAACAGGCTGCCCAGGGCAGGGCTGCAGGCACCGGCCCTGCAAGGGTTCACACCCCGTGGAGATGAGGCCTCAGTGCCATGGGGCAGAGGTGGCCTTGGCAGGGCTGGGAATGGTTGGACTGGGTGAGCTGAAAGGGCTTTTCCAACCTCATTGATTCCATGATTCTGTGAGGAGAAATCCTCATCTTTACTAAGGGGGAAGCTCCCAGGGTGGAGGTTCCCACATGGGCACTAAGAGCTGCAGCATGTGGGTGTTAATGGTAACACAATTAAAGGTTAAATACTCCTCACAGTTATCTCCTCCACACGCACATTTGGTGCTTCCCTGTGATAATATCCTCTGGTGAATATTAATCACTAATCCAGCCCTGCAGTAACTGAACGGGGCTACAAGGATGCTGGAGAGGGACTCTTCATCAGGGACTGCAGTGACAGGACAAGGGGTGATGGGTTCAGACTGAAACAGGGGAAGTTCAAGTTGGAGATAAGGCAGAAGCTCTTCCCTGGGAGGGTGCTGAGGCGCTGGCACAGGGTGCCCAGAGAAGCTGTGGCTGCCCCATCCCTGGCAGTGCTCAAGGCCAGGTTGGACACAGGGGCTTGGAGCAAGCTGCTCTAGTGGAAGGGGTCCCTGCCTGTGGCAGGGGTTGGAGCTGGAGGAGCTTTAAGGTTCCTTCAACCCAAACCAGTCCAGGATCCTATGAAACTGCCTGGAAAGCCACCAAAGATCATGACTTGGTCACCATTCCTTTGTGGAAAGCCTACATCCCCACTCCACAAACACCAATATTTTCCCTTCATTTTCACTTCATTCCCTTCCCAAAACACAGCTTTGCTGCCCATGGAAGCACAGGCAACCCCAAAGCCATGCTGGTACCCCATTCCCACTAATCCCAAGATACCGTTTGAGACTGGAGGAGAGCTGCCAAACGTCGTCAGGATCCATCCCCGCGGGGTCTTTTCTGTGAGCTACAAGGAAAATGCTCTTTTCTTTATATGAGGTATAGATGGTGAGGATTCCCATCATCACAAAGTATGTGCAAAGGTAACTTAAGGAAACTAAGGAGCTGCAATTGGAAGCAGAAATATGGCAGAGAAATTGGTTGGATCCCCTCAGACACCAGCATTTAACCACCTCCCATGATACCATCGCTCCAAACATGCCAGTTCCTCATGAACATGAGAAATTAAATACTCACTGGGAGATTTTCATCCACCTTTGCCATTGCCCCCAACACAAGAGGGATGTGGAGCTGCTGGAGCGAGGCCAGAGGAGGCCATGGAGCTGCTGCAAGGGCTGGAGCAGCTCTGCTCTGGAGCCAGGCTGAGAGAGCTGGGCTGGGGCAGCCTGGAGAAGAGAAGGCTCCTGAAGGGGAGACCTGAGAGCAGCTCCAGTGCCTGAAGGGGCTGCAGGAAAGCTGGAGAGGGGCTTGGGACAAGGACCTGTAGGGCCAGGCCAAGGGGAATGGCTTTAACCTGCCCGAGGGGAGACTGAGCTGAGCTCTTAGGCAGAAGCTCTTCCCTGGGAGGGTGCTGAGGCGCTGGCACAGGGCGCCCAGAGAAGCTTCACTTTGCACGCTCGTACCTGATGTGTTGCATAGGTAAAGAGCAGATATCCCCCCTGTAACCAGACTACAGACAGAATAAATACAAAATCAACCCCAAAACAACCCCCTGAAGCTTTCAATAGCTGATCTTCATTTTGGGATTAACACATCGAAGTGGAGCAGTCTCCACAAGGTCTGTGTCTGAGGTCCGGAGAGCCGATCAGCTGCCCAGGAGCTGTGACCTCTCTGATGTGAGCCATGCTGCAAGGCTGGACCCACATTATCTCCCAGATTTCACTGTGTCACACCCAGACAGGCAGGAATTTTGCCATCACATGGAAGCTATTTGATTATCAGCTGATCTCCACACCATGCAAAGTAAAATTCCCCCAGGCCTGAAACTGGGAATACAGAGAAAAAAGGTTTTTGTGCTTTGTGGGGAAAAGAAACCCTTTTTGGTATAAATGCGAACATCTGCAAAGGATATGATACAACACAAAAGGCAAGAACAGGTTTGGATTCAGGAAAGGGATGCAGGTAGTCCCAAATCAAAGCTACAATGGCAAAGAGACACGAGATTGTGCAGATGATGAGGCGGCCGTCGATCAGGCGGAAGTTTTCGACGTACTTGTACTTCTCGAGGAGAACCTGAGGGAGAAACACAGAGCTGAGATTGTTTTGTGCTTCTCAGAAATGGGATAAACTGCTTCTGGAATGGATTTAGGTAAACCAGACTCAATTACATGGATAAAATGAGCAGCAGCTTGATGCAAAATTAGTATCAGCATCAAGCGTGGCCAAAGGAGGTGATCCTGCCTCTCTGCTCTGCTCTCGTGAGGCCCCACTTGCAGCACTGGGTGCAGTTCTGGGGTCCTCAACATAAGGACATGGAGCTGTTGGAGCAAGTCCAGAGGAAGCCACAAGGATGAGCAAGGGCTGGAGCAGCTCCTGTATGGAGCCAGGCTGAGAACATTGGGGCTGTTGAGCCTGGAGAAGAGAAGCTGCGTGGAGACCTCAGAGCAGCTTCCAGTGTGTGAAGGGGGCCTATAGGGATGCTGGGGAGGGACTCTTCATTAGGGATTGGAGTGATAGGACAAGGGGTAACGGGTTCAGACTGAAACAGGGGAAGTTCAGGTTGGAGATAAGGCAGAAGCTCTTCCCTGGGAGGGTGCTGAGGCGCTGGCACAGGGTGCCCAGAGAAGCTGTGGCTGCCCCATCCCTGGCAGTGTTCAAGGCCAGGTTGGACACAGGGGCTTGGAGCAAGCTGCTCCGGTGGAAGGGGTCCCTGCCTGTGGCATGGGGCTGGAGCTGGATGATCTTATGGTCCTTTCCAACCCAACCCTTTCCATGATTCAATGATCAGGGGTTACAGGCATTACCTTTTTGGCAGAATCATCCAAGGAATTTTTCACAGCTGAACCGTCCCATTTGTCAATTTTCACTGGCTTGTCATCTATCTTCCACTGCAACAGCAACAAAAGGAAGTTAAAAACAGAAGTGGCTTTTCATTTCAATCCTGTGTCATGAGCACAAAGATGGGAGACAACCCAGACAACAGCTGCCTGGTTGGGAAAACCGGACCAGAGATGGGCAGGATCCATTGGATCACACAGACGTGGCGCAGCCACCACCACCTCAGCACCATCCTACCCATTACCTTTATGGATTTAAGCTTTTAAACCTTGTCAGAGACACCCAAAAAGTGACTTTTTACATCAGGTTTACTCTAGTTTGCTGCAGACAGCATCCAATAGGACTTAACTCTTGCCTTTGAATGCATTCCTGCTCTCCAGCCAAGCTGTGGCAAACACTCTTTGGGGGTTGATGACAGAAGGAAGAATTTCAAGGTTCCTTTAACAATCCAGTACAAGGGGAGAATCCAAATGCACCACAAGAAATGAAGTTTCAGTCCAACCATCCTCCAGAATGAAACCAAAAGTCTCTGCTGCTTTTCTATATCCAGGTTTTCCACAGAAACAGGCCCTTTCTCAGTCATGAAAGTCAGATGACCCAGCTCAGTTCCTCAAAAGGGCTCTTTTTCCCTGGAATGATATTATTTTTGGTGGCATTACTCATTTTAGCCACAGTTGGACACACAAGTTTGAGCCCTGTGTGTTATTTCTACCAGTTGAGTGACTGGAGCTCGAATTTTAGCTGCTGTTAGAAGCAATCCTCAACTCCACTTGTGGTATTTCCTGCTCCTGAAGCTCCCATGTTGGATTTATTAACTACCAAAAGAGTTCATTTCCCTTCCCTGGCAAGAGACAGACTGGGAAAGAGCTCTCAGGTCAGGAACTTACAAAGTGTTTTATGTGGATCCAGAGCACGAATTCCTGCTGGATTCTTGCTTCTTGCTCTCTGTCCCACACCACCTGACACTGGAATGGCTGGATAACATCGGTGATATTTAACTGACCCAGATCTCTCACAGAGAACCAGCACTTTAAGGGTAGATGTAAAGCCCACATGACACATGTTTTGACATAAAGCTGTTACTGGGGGACAAAAAGGATCTAATCTTAGGCTATCTGAAACAACGAGCTGAACCAGCAGTTCTTCAGTTCTTATGCAGGCTCCTTGTAACTGAGGCTGTGCTGGTTCAAGACAGAAACAGCTTGACAATCCCAGGGGATTCATGTCAAAGGAACTTGTAACAGGGACACAGTCTGGGACTTCAGCCAGAAGCTTTAGCTCTCCCTTTGCCTTGGTTGAGATGTTCCCCTGAGATTACTTCTCCTTACATGCTGCAGCACTGCAGGGTGGCTGCTCCTGCTTCTCTGGTTCTTCCAGGCTGATCTGCAGGACCAAAGAGCTGGGAGAGGCTGGGATGCTGCACTGGCAGAGATTTGCCTGCTACCACCATGTGCTCACCCTCAGACAGAGGAATCAGAATCCCAGGTTGGAAGGGACCTCAAGGATCATCTGCTTCAACCTTTCCAGGCACAGCATGACCTACACTAGATGCCCAGCACCCTGTGCAGCCCAATCTTAACAGTGTTCATCGTTGGGGAGTCACCACTGCCCCAGAGAGATTATTCCAATGGCTTGTTTTTCTCAGTGGGAAATGTTCTCCTTTTTTGTCCAACTGGAATCTCCCAGCAGTAACTTGTGCCCATCACCCCTTGGCTTTCCCATGGGACTCCTTGTCCAAAGGGAGCCTCCATCTTCCCTGCAGCCCCCCTTTACCTCCTGGCACATGGATCAGGTCTCCCTGCGCCTTCTCTTCTCCAGCTGAGCAGTCCCAGCTCTCTCAGCCTTTCCTCACTGCTGCCCAGCCCTTGGACCATCTTTGTGGCCCTTCCTGGGACCCTCTCCAGCCTCCATCACCTCTTGGGGCTGCAGAACAGCCCTGCCTGGCTGTGGAGGGAAGGTGAAGCTGCACCCATGTCCCATGGAGCCTGGCAGATGCAAACACATCTGGCTCCTCTGGCTGGTGGGTGGTGCTTTCCAACCAGCTGGTCATTCTGAGCACTTCCAAAGGCTTCAAAACAACACCTCAGGTTTTCATTCCAGCCTGATGGAGGGCAAAACCCCACAACCAGTTCTAAACAGCTTTTCAGTTTGGCTGTTTGGACTCCTTCAGTTTAAAAACCAAGTGGAAGGTTATTACACTTGTCCTGAGCATATCCTGTACTGGATGGGCAGCAAATATGAGGTTCTACAGCTAGAAAGCGGATTTAGCACCCATGTAAGAACAAGGCTTGAAAGGAAAAGCTGAAGTCCAGCCAGTGGTGACCTTACTTCAAACTAAAAAGTGAAATCAGAAATGCAATTTCAGAAAGCCACAAACCCAATCTGGCACCAGGAGTAACAGTGTGAGTACAGAAGCTGCCTGCAGCAGGCGAGATTCTCCTCTTATCTCCAAAAGCAGGGACAGCAGAACAGCTTTTGCAGCAGACACTGCAGGATTGGAGCCACCACCTTCATTTAAATCCCTTTCCAAAGCTCCCTCATAAGCAGGAGGAGGGAAAAATCCTACAGGAGAAATTCCAAGATGCTCACATCATAAAGACATAGCACAAACTTCACTTTATTTTCCCCTCCTACCGCTGCTGTCAGCCCCACTTATGTCAAGTTTAGCCTGCAACATCTTCTGGGGAGCTAGTTTGTCTCTTCAAATGTTGCTCTCAAGTTTATGGTGCACTTTGGGTATTACAATCATAAATAAATCATACAGTAAAAAAAGGTTTGCTGTTACTGCAAGAGGAACATCACTGCAGACTACATAAACTCTTCAAGGGGAATAATGTTTCTGCCTCTGATCTGTGCTTTTTATTACAAGGATGGTGAAGAAGGAACCTCCCTTCCTAAAACTTAAGAGTCAGAAACAATTCTAACCAGGACACACACCTCTGCGGCTGAGGGAGGATGAAAGAGCCTCAGCACATGATGCACACCACCTCCCTCGAGGCTCCCAGCTGAGTCCCAGCCCACAGGTCTCCTATAAATTCCAAGCTAACAGTGACGTGGCACACCATGAGCCTGGCATAAATAAATGTGGAAGTGGCAGAGGCCAGTGACACCTCACTGCAGGTCCGTTCCCTCCTCGTCCTCCTGAAGGAAGAGCTGTAGCAGACTCCAGTGAGTCAGTGTGGCTGTTCTCAGCTCCAGGTGGCTCAGCCTCTGCCTTGGAGGAAGAAATTCTGGACCTCACTCTTCCCAGGTTACCACTGCTGCCTGGATGCACTCACACACAACATCCTCCAGCACTAGAGAGCAGCTCCTGCGGCACAGGAGCAGAGGGAAGTCACAGAGCTGGCAGTCAGCAAGTGGTTTTAGTCCTGGGGCTTGCAAAACCTTCCAAGGTTTTACTCTAGTAGCAGCAGTGTGGTTGGTAACTCGGTGTGTGCCCCATGGGTGAAATCTCCAGCTGTTTGGGAGGACTGGGGTCACTGCTGCATTGGGTGGTCCTGGTTTCTAGAGGCTGGGAAGAGCTACCTGACTATCACAAAACACTTAAAGAACACGAGAAGGACAAAAATTAGGTTAGTTAAATCACAGAGCTCCCTCTGATTTAGCTTACTAGTGAAGTACAAGAAGATACCCTAAACAAGCAACCTGTCCATAGACTTCAGAGCCTTGCCAATAACCCATCATTTCTCTGTCTGAGAAAAGCGTGAACAAGTTATGGACCTAAGGCCACAGTTCTCCAGATAAAACCTCAGCAATATATACACCAGCTCACAGAAATGACTGGAGTTCATTGAAGTCATCCAGGGAGATGAAATAAAGGCATATAGATCAGTGTGGCGACAGAGGGAAAAGAAGTCAGGCTGTCACTGAGTGTGTGTACGTATTTCAGGGAGAAGCCCTGCAGAAACTATTCATGTTTCTCACTGAAGGCTTCAGCTCCTGCACCAAAACTGTGTTTCCTTTACCTACAACTCCTCCTCATCCTGAAATAACCTGAGAATCCATGGAACACGGCAGCAGAATGCCTCCACTGCACGATACTCCCCAGAGTTCTTCAAGTTGAACCACAAAGCACTTGTCATTTCAAAACCCAACGCTGAGCACATTGCAGAAGAGAGAGCTCTATTTCATAAGCACATCTTCCCCTAAAGCATCCTCTCAACAACTTCATCTGCTGCTTTAAAGAGAAACCACCAAGCGCTTAGGGACAGGAGGGATAACGTCACCTTAAACTGAGGCAAGAAAACTGTAGCCTTTAGAAATTATGAATATACACGTACTGACGAAAAGCAAAGTGTTTTCAATTGGAGGTTTGAAGTTCAATGAAAGATGGCAAATAAACTGCCCCGAATCCCAGACTGGCGTGGGCTGGAAGGGACCTCAAAGCTCATCCAGTCCCAACTCCCTCCCATGGGCAGGGACCCCTTCCACTAGAGCAGCTTGCTCCAAGCCCCTGTGTCCAACCTGGCCTTGAGCACTGCCAGGGATGGGGCAGCCACAGCTTCTCTGGGCACCCTGGGCCAGCGCCTCAGCACCCTCACAGGGAAGAGCTTCTGCCTTAGATCCAATCTAAACTTCCCCTGTTTCAGTTTGAACCCATCACCCCTTGTCCTGTCACTGCAGTCCCTGATGAAGAGTCCCTCCCCAGCATCCTTGTGGCCCCCTTCACACACTGGAAGCTGCTCTGAGGTCTCCACGCAGCTCCTCTTCTGCAGGCTCAACAGCCCGTGTTCTCAGCCTACCGTAACAATACTAATAACAGTAATAACAACAATAATAATACCAATAGCAGCCTCCAGATCCTCAGTTTCAGCTATCAGACTGCCAACCATCACAAAGAACCACAACCAACACCTGACCACTTCAAACCGAGCCGCGCTCAAACCCCCCCCACCCCGACAATCACGCTCCTTTAAAGCCCTGATCGCACACCGGGCTTACCAGCAGGCTCTGCTCTACCTGCCGCGATCAGCACGGCAAGCAGCCGGAGCGCAGCACGGCAAGCAGCCGGAGCGCAGCACGGCTCTCCCTGGAGCCGGCCGCTTGGCAGGCCTCAACCCAGCCACGCTGCCAGGGCAAAGGCAGACCCAAGCCCCCCCCTCTTCCCCAAGGGGCTGCCCGGACGTGCTCGCCCGCAGACCGCTTCCTCCCTCCCTATTTCCCCTCTTCTGCCCTTCACTGCCCGGCTCCTACGAGAAGGAGGAGGCGGCGGCGGAGCTCCCCCCTCACAGCCCCGCGGCTGAGGCCGGGGATGCCCCTCAGCACTGAGGGGTGGCCCCATTGAGGCCCGAGAGGGGGAGCGGCACCGCCGGGTGGGCTCCGAGCGCACAGCAGGGAGCGGGGTGATGACACCGGGGGGTGCCAGGGCCGGCTGCCGGTGGGAGCGGGAGCGGGGCCGGGTCCGGGCCGCCGCGCGGTACCTTGTCGAGCAGCCCGGTCCTGCCGCCTTTGGCCGCCATCTTGTCTCCGCCCTGACGTGCGCGCTCCTGAGTGGCTGCGCGCGGGGGGCGACGGGAGCGCGCGGGAGGAGCCGCCCCGGGGGCGCGGAGGGGCCTGGGGCCGGTGTGGGTCCCGCTGCTGAGCGCCATGTAAACCTGCCCGGCCCGGTGCCTGTGGGGCAGGAGCTGCGCCTCAGCCCCATCTAAACCTGCCCTGGGCAGCCTGTTCCAATGCCTGAGCACCCTCTGGGGCAGGAGCTGCGCCTCAGCCCCATCTAAACCTGCCCTGGGGCAGCTTGAGGCCGGTTCCTCTTGTCCCATCCCTTGTTCCTTGGGAGCAGAGCCCAGCCCCTCCTGGCTCCATCC
The DNA here is from genome assembly GCF_034315485.1 of Pezoporus occidentalis. Classification (NCBI taxonomy): domain Eukaryota; kingdom Metazoa; phylum Chordata; class Aves; order Psittaciformes; family Psittacidae; genus Pezoporus; species Pezoporus occidentalis. Next base: position 133,113 of record NW_026915484.1, read on the forward strand.
TCCTCTCAGGCACTTGTAGGCAGCCATCAGGTCCCCCCTGAGCCTTCTCTTCTCCACACTGAACCCCCCAGCTCCCTCAGCCCTTCCCCATCACACTTGGGCTCCAGGCCCTGCACCAGCTCCGTTGCCCTGCCCTGGCCCTGCTGCCGCGCTGGTGCTGATCCAGGCCAGGATGCTGGGGGCTCCCTGGGCACAAGCTGCTCACGTTCAGCTCCATCCATCAGCACCCCCAGCTCCTTTTCCATCCCCAATTCCCCAAGCCTGGAGCGCTCCATGGGGCTGTTGTGCCCCAAGTGCAGGACCCTTCACTTTGCCTTGTTGAACCTCATCCCATTGGCCACAGCCCATGGATCCATCCTGTTCAGATCCTTCAGGAGATCAATGGTCCCACCCAACACGGGGTCATCTGCAGACTCACTGAGGGCACACTCGATCCCCTCATCCAGATCACAGAATCATGGAAGGGTTTGGGTTGGAACGGACGTTAAAGCTCATCCAGCTCCACATCCCTCTTGTGCTGCTGCCCCAGAGCTGGATCAGGGCTGCAGGGGGGTTCTCCCCAGAGCACAGCAGAGGGGCAGGATCCCCTCCCTGAGCTGCTGCTCACGCTCTGGGGGTGCAGCCCAGCACACGGGGGGGTTCTGGGCTCAAGCGCACACTGAAGCCGGGTCATGGGGAGCTTCTCCTCACCCAGCACCCCAAGCCCATAACCGGTAACCGCCTCCATGTGCCACCATTCACCAGCGCTCTCTGGGCCTGGCCATCCGGCCTGGTTTCACACACGAGGAAGCCCCTGTCAGGCCATGAGCAGCCCGAACAGACCGTGCCCCCCACTGGGAGCTGCGGTCCCCGCATCCCGCATCCACTGTTGCTATGGCGACCGCGCGGCGTGTGGGGCGGTGCGGGGCCCGCTCCGGTAGCGGGGAGAGGCGAGCGGCTGCGGGACCGCGAGAGGGTGCGGGGATGGGGCCGGGCAGTGAAGGTGTGGGCAGGAGGGGGAACGGTGCTGATGGATGGAGCGGAACGGGAGCAGGGAGCCCAGGGAGCCCCCAGCATCCTGGCCTGGATCAGCACCAGGGCGGCAGCAGGGCCAGGGCAGGGATTGTGCCCCTGCATTGGGCACTGGTGAGGCTGCACCTCGGATCCTGTGTTCAGCTCTGGGCCCCTCACTGCAAGAGAGACATTGAGGTGCTGGAGGGGTTTTTAGGAGGTGATGCTCCTCATGTGTGACTGATGTGTGCTCTCATGTGTGCAACCGTATCCTGGGCTGCATCCAAAGGAGCGTGACCAGCAGGGCGAAGGAGTTAATTTGGTGATGAAGACACAATCCAGATGTTTGTGGGATGAATCAGAGAATCATAGAATAGTTAGGGTTGGAAAGCACCTGAAGGTCATCCAGTTCCAACCCCCTGCCATGGGCAGGGACACCTCACACTAAACCATGGCACCCAAGGCTCTGTCCAACCTGGCCTTGAACACTGCCAGGGATGGAGCATTCACAACCTCCCTGGGCAACCCATTCCAGTGCCTCAGCACCCTCACAGGGAAGAGCTTCTGCCCTAGATCTAACCTGACCTTCCCCTGTTTCAGTCTGAACCCATCACCCCTTGTCCTATCACTGCAGTCCCTGATGAAGAGTCCCTCCCCTGCATCCTTGCAGCCCCCTTCACACACTGGAAGCTGCTCTGAGGTCTCCACGCAGCTTCTCTTCTCCAGGCTCAACAGCCCCAGTGTTCTCAGCCTGGCTCCATACAGGAGCTGCTCCAGCCCCTGAGCATCCTCGTGGCCTCCTCTGGACTTGTTCCAACAGCTCCATGTCCTTATGTTGAGGACCCCATAACTGCACCCAGTGCTGCAAGTGGGGGCTCACGAGAGCAGAGCAGAGGGGCAGCATCACCTCCTTCACCCTGCTGGTCACGCTCCTTTTGATTGTCAGAGCAAAGGTCTAGAGCTTCACAAAGAGGTTTCAGATGCCCACTTCCTCACAGAATTGCTTCCTTCCAGCTACTGAGCTGAAATCCTTGTGCCAGTTCCCTTTATTGTAATGATAATTGTGCCACTGGGGTGTCCTTTAGAAAACAAAGCTCTTTACAAAGAAAATCTCCATTTAATATAACGAAATGGCTTGTCCCACAGGCTCAGAAGGTTAATGGTAGAGCTGGGAGGTGGATCCAAAGCCAGTGTCACGGGCTCAGTTAATATGAGGAAGAAAAAAGGAAATCTGTTTACAACTGGCAAAGTCTAGAAGCTAAATGTGTCCTCAGTGGCTTCAAGCAATAATTCATTTGGGGTGGGAGCAAATCATAGAGCCACAGCCTGCTTTGGGTTGAAGGGAACTTAAAGCTCTTCCAGCCCCAACCCCTGCCACGGGCAGGGACCCCTTCCACTGGAGCAGCTTGCTCCAAGCCCCTGTGTCCAACCTGGCCTTGAACACTGCCAGGGATGGGGCAGCCACAGCTTCTCTGGGCACCCTGTGCCAGCGCCTCAGCACCCTCCCAGGGAAGAGCTTCTGCCTAAGAGCTCAGCTCAGTCTCCCCTCTGGCAGGTTAAAGCCATTCCCCTTGGCCTGGCCCTACAGGCCCTTGTCCCAAGCCCCTCTCCAGCTTTCCTGCAGCCCCTTCAGGCACTGGAGCTGCTCTCAGGTCTCCCCTTCAGGAGCCTTCTCTTCTCCAGGCTCACCCAGCCCAGCTCTCTCAGCCTGGCTCCAGAGCAGAGCTGCTCCAGCCCTTGCAGCAGCTCCATGGCCTCCTCTGGCCTCGCTCCAACGGCAGCAGAAGCAGCAGAGGTTTCTGTTATCCCGTTTTCCCTCTGGTTCACAGGGATCCAGAGGAACGCGCAGGCTCTGCACCAGGTCCTGAACCACCCCCTGGGTTACCGGGATGCCGGAGCACAGCTGGATTGCGTGCAGAAGCCCTGCGTGCCTCGGAAGAAGATGAAGAGCTGGAGCTCCAAAGGGAGGCCGGTTCTGTGTGGGTCTGGATCAACCCACGTGTGTGGACGGATGCTGAGAGCCTGAGCACGGGCTTGGCCCCACTTCCCAATTCCATCTCCTCTCTGTTCCCTCTCCCTCGTGTGTGGGGAGCCAGGCCTGTCCCAAGGGATGTGGAGGAAACAGCCTCCAAGATGGGTCTGTGGGCAGCCCCTGCATCCGCTGTGGGGAGCTGATCCTGTGCTCCTCCATCAGCTGAAGTTGGTGTCTAACCCACACCGCCCTGGTCCAAAAGAGCCCCCCGGAGACCCTCTCACCCCCCATGCAGCAGCACAGGCCCACGTTGGTTTGGAGATGGGGCAGAAGGGAGATGCTGCAGCCTCCTGGTCTTCCTGGCAGCACGGGGGGATGCTCGGCCCTCCGGCCTGGAAAACAAAAGCCGAGATCCTGGAAGGAATCCTGCTGGCCATGAGGAACACCGGGACCTTCACTGAGGTGCCCTTGGGTACGCTCCTGCTGTCCCAGTATCTCCTGTTGGTGGCACCACAGAGGCAGGAGAAGGACGGGAACACAACGGTGTCCTTGAGCCCTGGAGTGTGGCTGAGATGGGAATGGAGGGTTCCCCGTTGTAGCATCCTTTCAGCCCACCACAAGCAGGGACCCCAATGCTCCAGCTACTGCGTAACAGGGGGTAAACGCAACACAAGACACTGCTGGGGTCCCTTAGATCCAGATCTGGATGAACCCCATCCCAAACCCAGCTGGCGGGAGAGCAGCCTTGGGGCTAAAGTGGGTTTGCCCCCGAGACGAAGCAGGACCTGGATGCCCAAGCACTGCCCGTGTCTTATCCCCATCCTCTCTGCGGTGGTGCAATCCTGAACTGCTGCTGCGAGCAGGACCTGGCTGCTCCCTGGTGCTGTCCCTTTGCCCTGCAATGGAAGAGAAGAGGAAAGAGGCAAAGAAACCACGGCAGTGCCCAGGCTTGAGCTCAGCATTTGGGCGGCTCAAGACCTCCAGGGCCTTTGCTTTTGGGGGTCCTGCATTTCCCATGGGCACCAGGATAGAGCAGGATCCCAGCAGCCACCTCCGTATCCCTGCCATGGTGACATTGCCCACGCTTGGGGATGGGAGGGAGCTGGGGTGCAGGAGGGGAGATGAGATCCTGCAGCCAAGGGGTTGTCCCATTGCCCTGCTCGCAGCCCTGGCCTCTTCCAGCCACCGATTTGCAGGGCAGGAAATCCAAGGCCAGGGAATACCGGGAGGCGCTGAGGCTGATGGAGGAATTCCAGGAGGTGTTTGGGATCCCTCTCCTTGTCCAGGAGGTGCCCAAGCCATCGGATGAGGCACAGATGCCAAAAGCCCTTCCCGCACAGGCTGCATCCAACCAGCTACAGCCTGCAGGGAGGGTGCCCAAGGTTCAGTGGAGCCAGTGCAGGCAGGGCTTGAATAAAGCTTCCCACACCTTGGGCCTCTGGGGTAAATCCCTTCTTTTCCATCGTATTTGGAGCCAGTTTTCCCTTCCTGAGCCTGGAAAACCCAACGTGGTGCCAAGATTCACCCCAGCTTTTCACCTCGGAAAACATGGATACAGCCCCAACAATGCTAATACAGCACATGGAAACCACATCTGCTCAGGGCTGTGCTCTGCAGTACCTGGAAAACCAGGTGGGTGCTCACCCCTTCCCTCATGGTGTGGAAGGAAAGCTCCAGCTCCCTCTGAGTGTTCCATGGAGTTCTGGCCAGCAGCGATGGTCCACGCTGAGCACAGCTCCTGGTGGGGCTCTGCCTGTGCTGGTTAATGGGTTGTACAAGGACCTGGGGGCCAAGAGCCCCACCACTGCCGTGAACGGAGCCAATACGAGCTCCCTGGTTCTCCCACCTCTTTCCCACTGTCCCAGCATCCATCTGCCCCATGGGGAAACCCCATTGCGCCCTGGGGCAGTGGATGGCACCTGAGAGCACGGAGCCCCAGTCCCACCGCAGCTACGTGCCCAACAGTGCCCCAGGGATCTGAGCTGGGCACAAACCCCTTCTTAACCCCCAGTGTCAGACCCCATAACCAGCAGCACCAGAGGGGCTGGGACAAGCCATGGAGGATGCTCCCTGCCCGCTCACCTACATGAAACCCACATCATTCTCCTCTCCAACCTCATCCAGCCAGAGGCAAGCATCAACCCAGCGGGGGCAGGCAGCAGCCTCCTGCCTGTCGCCAAGAGCAGCGACGTGATCAGAAACAGGTCAGAGGCACTGTCAGAACCTGGGTTTATTCTGTTTTACCCTCGGCCTTTGCCCTGCACTTCAACACCCTCGCTGCTCTGAGGATGCGCCCGGTACCCGCACGCAGTTGGCACGGTTCTGGTTTGTGACAAGCTCTGTATTCCACGTGCAGGCTTTACTCCCCTGCAGCACTGCGCCGGGCGCCCGCATGTCACCGTCACCCACACATGTAACACATGCAAGTCCACAAGTCCCTTCAGGAACCTCCCTCTGGAAAACGCTCCCAGGAAGCTGAAACCCAAAAGGAGCACTGAAAAGTCTTGGTGCTGAGGAGGACCCGAAAGCACGACGATTGAAAGCAGCACTGGGGGGAAAAGGGAGTTAGAAACATCCAGATTTGAGCAGTTTTACAGGAAATACCAAGGAAACCAAGCAAACATCCCCCCCATCACCAGCTGAAGGCTTTCCTGTTGCATAGTGAAGAGCTAATTCTGGAGCTGATGCTCTGGGGGGGGTTAGACACAAGAAAGGTTTGTGTTGGATGCGGTGCGTTGGGAGCATCCCAGCTTCGCACTGGTGGCAGGGCCCAGTTCCAGCCACGGGGACATCCCCCAGGGCTCCACGGTGGTGCCACACAGGAGCACGCATCCAACAGCGGCTGGGTGTCATCTTCGGTCCCCTCAATGGGTTGAGAGGGACCAGGTTTTCATGCATGGCTTCCAGGACGAGCTCCTCGTCAACCTTTCCCTGGATCCCGGGAGACAGCAGGGGGGCTGTCGGAGGGTCCAGGCAGAGCATTGCTAAAGGCTTGGGTTTAAATCAGGGATAGTCTTTAAGGCTTCGACCCTTTGCTTTCATTGAGGACACAGAAAGAAGCGCTTGGTCAAGCTCCACATCGTGACGACTGCACGTTACAACAGCAGCTGAGTAAATACTGACACTAGAGAACACCACTAGAGATACAATCAGCTGGTACAATCCCCCCTTTTTTTGGCACTTTTCCTTCATTCCTCTCCCCTCACTGACTCCAAACATGGATCTTTCCCTATGGCTCTTCCCAGGCAAAGAGCTCCAGAAGAAACCTTCCAGAGTCGGTGGCATCTTTGGCAGACCCGCTCCTCCTGTCACCAAACCAACCCCAGCCCCTCCGGTGCTTCCAGCAGGGCGAGCTCTTGACCTGCTTCTTACTTCCCACGAGAGAAGAGAGCTTCACATTCCAGGAGGATGCTCCCCCTGTCCCACTGCCCTCATCCCAGAGAGAAGGTGGCTGCAGAAAGGAGAAGGGTTAGAAATGACTTCCATAGCATCATGGAATGGTTTGGGTTGGAAAGGACCTTAAAGCTCCTCCAGTTCCAACCCCTGCCACGGGCAGGGACATCTTCCACCAGAGCAGCTTGCTCCAAGCCCCTGTGTCCAACCTGGCCTTGAACACATGTGGTTTCATCTTAGGACCTTTGCAGCTCTTATGCTGCATCCACCGTTCAGGAAGAGGTGTTTTCCTTCTCAGCTGGCATCACCTGTGGCAAAGGCAGAGTCATACCTGACCTTTACAGGAGAGAAGAAGGAATTCCTGCTCTTTCAAGTGGAATTACACACAATTAACTTGGTTTTGTGCAAGCTTAAACAGAACATTAAATTGATAACACATTCATCCTAACTTCAAACCACCGCAGGTGTGATCCCAACACTGCCTTGGGTGGATTTCAGCCAAGGGCAGTCACGCTCCTGACATAGCTCAGAAGAAGGGGAGAGGGTTTAGGCGATCCACATGGGAACATCCCATGTTCTCCCCACTCCTTCAGCAACCAGATGGAGAAATGGATGTAGAAACGCAGCCACCAGCTTCATCAGGCTAAAAACCTCACGAGATCCTGCTCTAATGCTTTCCTGAAAGCTTCCATGATGGGACTGTGATACCACATCCAAAGGTCTTCAACGTGGATGCAATGTATGATGCTTGGGGAGCCAAGGAGCGCTCTCTTGCTCTGGAGCCCAGTGAAGGTGAGGTTAAACCAGAGGCACGAGGGGTTCCATGAAGCTTTTCTTGGTTCCAAGCTCAGGCATCACCTCCTGCGCTTCCACCAGCTTGGATTTAGAAAGAGGGAATGAAGACACAAACCCCCATAATACTGATGTCATCTGAAGAAGGGATTTAAGACAATTGGACTGTGAAATCCACGTGGAGAGGGGCAAGAAAGGACACATTCCATGTGAAAAGCTGGGCTTTGTGCTGTGGGCTTGCTCAGAGCAGCCCAAGCCTGGATGAATCCCTCAAGCACGGCGAGACCGGAGGAAGCTGTTTCGGGAAGTCTGCTTTGGGCTCAAGGGATCAGCCATGGGGAAGGGACCTGTAAAAGTACTTACAACTCAAAACGCACTTGGGAAGTGCAGGGTTTAGCTCAAAATGTTGGGAAAAATCAGCATGAATCCTGAGGAACAATCTGTGGGGCTCCCTCGGAGCTTATTTCACTGCGAAGGGCAGATCCAGGCCGATGCTACGGGGAATCATGGAATGGGTTGGGTTGGAAGGGACCTTCAAAGCTCATCCAGTTCCAACCCCTGCAATGAGCAGGGACATCTTCAACTAGAGCAGATTGCCCAGAACCACAGCCACCGGCCCTGGATCAGGGATGGGGCAGCCACAGCTTCCCTGGGCATCCCGTGCCAGTGTTTTCCACCCTCTTCTCCCTGTGCTGCTCTTCTAGAGGAGGTCCAAGGCTCCAATCACTTAAATTCCTTCCAGTTCACAGCTGGATACAGGAGCAGGATTCGGTTTGGGTCTCAAGTGCCTGCTTCAACCAGCACCTATGGAAGCTGTGGCATGTTAGAGGGCATGGAAAGCCATCACCCATGAGCTGCAGCAGGTCAGGCATAGCCAAGCCAGGCCTAGCAAGCCCTAGGTGTGACTTAAACCATCCAGTAGTTGGTGTGTTAAGGAGATACAGAGATAGATATAGAGAGAGATATATATTACGGAATCATTGCTATAAGATTTCTCAAAACCAAAGTGTCAATCTGTTGAAATACAGTATTTAAAATATATAAATTTTATCCATTAAAATATAAGATTTCTTTTTTTAAAATAAAAAAAAGAATCCAGTTCAATTTGGGGAGGAAAAAAGGAGCCAGGGTCCTCACAGGAGAGAAAATCATGGAATGGGTTGGGTTGGAAAGGACCTTAAAGCTCATTCAGCTCCAAGCCCTGCCACGGGCAGGGACCCCTTCCACTGGAGCAGCTTGCTCCAAGCCCCTGTGTCCAACCTGGCCTTGAGCACTGCCAGGGATGGGACATGCACTTCCTTGAGCATCCTGTCCCAGTGCCAACCAGTTCCTGTTTGCTCTCTTTAACCATTTAAGGTGGAAGGAGATATTAAACCATTATTTTTAGCTAAAGGAAACTGGGCAATGACCGTTCTCTTGGATCAGATCCATCTGCTGGAACACACTTGGGTCTCCTCCCTTCACACCATGGGATCATGGTGAGTTTTCCCCAGCACTGTGCTTCAGCTCCATCCCCCAAACACCCCTTGTCATCCAGCCCATGGGTCAGCAAGATGGTGAACACTGCAACCTCTGCCCTGCACAAGGTCCCTGTGGGCACTGAGGGTCCCCAGTGAATACTCTGCAAGTACTGAGTTGAGCTGATGGTTGTTGAGCCTAATTATCAAATCATTTCCATTGATTAGGAAATAATCAATGGAATTATAATGGGTGATGGGAAAGAGTGATGGAAATATGAAGAGCCCAAGGATGGACCACTACATGCTCCATCAATTCCAAGCTCTGAGCTACCTCCAGTCCAGGCTGCCCAGCTTCGTGCCTTGAAGCGGAAATCTTTAGTGCATTGCTCACCTGAGCCCTCTTAGTGGTTTGAACCTGAAGACAGGCAGCTGGGAGCAGGGGCAGGGCAGGCTCCCATCACCCTGAGCACCCACATCCACGTGCCTGTGGGCTGGGAGGGCTGGGATCCCATCCCTGCTCTCCCATCCCAGTTCAGCCGGTGCTGGGAGAGGAAGGTGATGCGTCACAGACCTCGGGATGCATCCTTGGGCTGCTTTTGGACGTGTAAGGACAGGTCTGAGGTGTGCTGAGGGATCTCTGAACTGAGCAAGGTACATGTCAGCAGGGAGGAATCCTTCCTGGAATCACTCAGCCAGCGTTTCCCTTTCTAGGTATCAATTTGAATGGGAAGAACAGGAAAATCTTCTTGCCTTGGAAGAGGCAGGGATGGGAGAGAAGCTGCATTTGCTCCCTGGGTCACAGTGCCCACAGCATGGCCCCAACTGCTCTACCTGAGCTCTCTGCTGTGCCACTAACATGAATGTGCAAGTTCATAGAATCCCAGACTGGGTTGGGTTGGAAGGGACCTTAAAGCTCACCCAGTTCCAACCCCCTATGTCCAGCCTGGCCTTGAACACTGCCAGGGATGGGGCAGCCACAGCAAGCTCTAAGGCTTTCCAGTAAAATCCTTATTTGAAGTCTTTCTTCACTACTTTCTACTTGCAGAAAGTAACCTGTGAGCTGTGCTGCTGGCACCCAGGGAGATACATTCACTTGTAAGTACTACAGGTGGATCTGTTTGGTACTTCCTAGAAGAAATACAGATCAACCTCCCTCCTAACAGCCCTCAGGTTGGGTCATTCAACACAGTGACATCCACAACATAAGGAAGACCAGAGGACAGGCAGAGGAGAAGACTTTCTAGGATGGGAAAACCCTACTTTCTGTGAGTAGTGCTCTGACTTCCCTTGGCCTATTGAAGCAGCAAGGCAAGGAGTGGATGAGCTCCTCATGCCTTGCTGCTCACACAACCCAAATGTCACCAGCTGCATGCAGAGGTATTCATTGCATATACATTGCAGTGTATTCACGGGGACAACGCACACATCTTTCAGACCAAGGGACCAGGAAAACTTGAGGAACTTTTCCCTCAACCCCTCTTGGTTTCGTTCAGCTGAAAGGACTCTGGCTTCGGTCTGAACTGGACCTACAACATCTCACCACCAACAATGAGAAAAGCAACTGTGCGGGTGGAAGTATGACCAAAAATAGGTTTCCTATAGGATAATCTGATAAACCTCATCGTCCTCTAGCAAGGCAACAGCGTCCACCAGTGCTACTTGGCACCCAGCGTGCTCTTGGAGCGCAGCAGGTACCGCTCCACTCTGACTTTCCGCCTCTCCACTGTCCTGTTCTCGCTGTCGAAAAGCCTCTGGAGGTGCAGGGCCAACCTCCTGTCCTCCTCCTCTTGCTGGAGCTTCTGCTCCATGTCCCGCACCTCGGGCACCAAGCCCACCTCTCCCGCCGGGTGCCGCAGTCTCTTGACGGAGCCGTTGTGCTCCAAGTGCTTCGTTTTGCAGCGTCTCTTGCGGCCCCGTCGCAGCGCCGGGGGCTGCTCCCCGAGGAGGTTCTCCACCGAGCTGCAGGTGCTGTTCTGGACGTTGATCAATTCGCTGTTGTTCAGGTATTTCAGCTGCTTCTTCCCCGGTGCTTTCAGCGCGGTGCTGTCGGGAAGCGATGCGCTGACACCCAGCAGTCTCCTGCCCAGCACTTTTGAGCCGAGGCTCAGACAGGATTTGTCCATGAAGGCGTTCACCTTTAGGTCAGGGACCTCGGACACTCGTGGGTTGAGGGAGGTGATGTTGGATCTCACGTCTGGATCAGCAGCGCTGTCATCTGTGGTTAAGGCCTGAGCATCTCTGCTCTTCTCATTCCCTCTTCCCAGCTTCGTTTCGCTGATGGAAGGGAGGAAATCCAGCTCGGGGCGAGGGTCTCCGGTGGTGTCGGGTGGAAGGTGATCATCCTGAGCCTGTGGCTGCTCCTTATTGCAACTGCTGGAGTTGGTGATGTCAGGAGCTGTAGCATCTTCCCCATGCTCTGAAGCCAAGGACGTGAGGGTCGCTTTGGAAAGAGTCTTTTTGATCTGGCGCTCCTGAAAGATCTGCTCCCACTTCTTTAGGATTCTTGGACTGGCCTCGTAGGTCGTTGGCTTCTGCAGGCTCCTGTTCAGGTTCCTCGGGGTGGATTTGATGATGAGGGGGCTCAGGACGCGGCCATCAGGAAGCCTCTTTGGTGGAGTACACGGAGAGCAGACGATGGGCTTGAAGTGGTTGAGCTCCTCCGAGATGCTGTCGTTGCTCTCGGGGCTGATGGATCTCTCTGGCTTGTGCAGCGCTGAGAGGGATGAAACGGGGTTGAGGACCAGGCGCTTCTCTGCTGTCAGGTCCGGGGCTGAGAGGCAGCGGTTGTTCTGGGTGGATGACAGGACCCCAACCAGCGGCGTGGACGTGCTGCTGACCTGCAAAGCAAAGCGCCACAGCTCAGACATCTGTCACTGAGGACAAGATGGACAACGTGGGGAGTGCCTGATACACCCGAGAGGTGGCCAATGCCAACCTCATGGAGCCCAACACGGCCAAGTGCAAGGTCCTGCCTCTGGGCTGGGGCAATCGCAGGTACAGCTATAGGTTGGGTGGAGCCTGAGGAGAAGGACTTGGGGTGTTGGGTGAAAAGAAGGTCCTCATGACCCAACTTCAGTGTGGGCCGGGCTGCACCCCCAGAGCGTGAGCACTGTGTGCAGTTCTGGGGTCCCCAGCATAAGAAGGCCATGGAGCTGCTGGAACAAGTCCAGAGGAGGCCATGAGGATGCTCAGGGGCTGGAGCAGCTCCTGTATGGAGACAGGCTGAGAACATTGGGGCTGTTGAGCCTGGAGAAGAGAAGCTGTGTGGAGACCTCAGAGCAGCTTCCAGTGTGTGAAGGGGGCTGCAAGGATGCTGGGGAGGGACTCTTCATTAGGGACTGCAGTGATAGGACAAGGGGTGATGGATTCAAACTGAAACAGGGGAGATTTAGGTTGGAAATAAGGCAGAAGCTCTTTGCTGTGAGGGTGCTGAGGCGCTGGCACAGGGTGCCCAGAGAAGCTGTGGCTGCCCCATCCCTGGCAGTGTTCAAGGCCAGGTTGGACACAGGGCTTGGAGCAAGCTGCTCTATGGAAGGGGTCCCTGCCCGTGGCAGGGGTTGGAACTGGATGAGCTTTAAGGCTCCTTCAATCCAAACCAGTCTGGGATTCTCTGACTCTATGATACACTTGAAGTGGTGCTGCCATTCAGCAGGACCTTGGCAGGCTGGAGAACTGGGCGGAGGGAAGCCTAATGAGGTTCAACAAGGACAAGTGGAACTGGATGAACTTTAAGGTCCCTTCCAACCCAACCCAGTCTGCGATTCCATGGTTCTACCACATCCTAGCAAGCAGCCCTGGCAGAGTAGCACTGAAGCTGTTCCAGGCTGAGAATTCACAGCTCCCACGATTGAAGCTGCTGCTGGCTTCCACCAGGAGCCCATGGCCCAGAGGCACATTGGAAAGGAGGCAGAGAACAGCTCCAGAGACAGAGATTAGTGCAAGAGCAAGTGCAACTGCATGAGATTAGTGCAAGGATTTACTTCTCCTGTCAGGGCAGAGGGGCCAGTGGTGCTGCCAGGCATGGCACAAGGAAAGGTGGTTGCAAAGGGCATCTCCAAGGAGCGGAAGGCACCCAGTGACTACTGCTGGAAGAGCCTCAAAACCCCCAGTTCAGATTTGCAGTGCTGCTTTGTGATCACTGCTCACTGTGAAGCACTGGGTGCACTGCAAAACATCTCTCACCCTGCACAGGGGAACAGATAGGGTTAATTCATTTGGGCTGCTGGATGCAAGGGGAAACAAGACCAGGCCAGCTCTTTGCATAGTGTGGAAGTACAAAAGGAAGTATTCTAACACTAGAAAAGAAATGAGTTTTGCTCTGTTTCATAGCATCCCACACTGGTTTGGGATGAAGGGACCTTAAAGCTCATCCAGTCCCAACCCCCTGCCACAGGCAGGGATGCCTTCCACTAGGGCAGCTTGCTCCAAGCCCCTGTGTCCAACCTGGCCTTGAACACTGCCAGGGATGGAGGACTGGAAGTTTAAACCTTTAAACACCATTGGAAAGAACAGGAGAGGAAGGGGAAGAAAAGGGGATTTTACTCCTAAATTTCTAAAAGATTTCTCTTTAATCAGCCAGGATTCAGCCTTGAAAAGAAACTGAATGACAAAACAAAAGCATTGTGAGGACCCTTCCAACTTCCATATCCTCCAGTGCTGACAAACGACTCCATAAGCTCAGTGATTTCTAACCTGGCAGGGTTTTATTGGCAGTTGCAAGGAGGTGATTTGCTCCCCAGTGATAACACAGCACCGGCAGCACCACCAACACTGTGTTTCGTATCTCCACCTTCCTGGTGCTGTGTAACCTCAGACAAGAACATTGACACTTTACAAAGCCTCTGCTTGCAGACGCAGCCCCTACCTTTGTTTTGTTGGCTGGGGCTGATCTCTGCCTGCTCTTTGACCTCTCCTGAATGGTGTCGTTGCAGCTCCGACTCCTTTCCACCTTGGCAGTGAGGTTCCTAAAAAGCAGATGGGGGAAAAACAGGAGATTGTTCATGACCTGAGGAAGAACCAGCCCGACAGCCCTGGCACAGCTGCCTGTGGGGGAGGCATCAGCCTTGGCAGCCAGAGGTGCCTCCTACACCCTCAGGGAAAAGGGATGCAGGAATCTTGGATCAGCCTCAGAATCCTTGGCTGTGCTGAAGGGCTCCTCACTAAACACGCTGACACCTCCACCTACTTGTAGCTAATTGAGGTCGGAGCTAATGAGGATGCTATGGAAACCCTTGTGCTTCTCATGTGGAAACAGGGAGTTACTCAGCTGCTGCCACTGCACCATGCAGCAGCTTTCACTGGTAAGGGGTTTGGGGCTGCTGTTATCTTTTAACCTCTGTGCTGGTGAAGGACCCAGAGTTCACCACAAGAACTGTGTACTTTAATGATTTTTTAATGTAATGGCTTAATATCTGAAGATTTTTTACTTTAGTGATTTAATGATGCCAGAGGGAGACTGAGCTGAGCTCTTAGGCAGAAGCTCTTCCCTGTGAGGGTGCTGAGGTGCTGGCACAGGGTGTCCAGAGAAGCTGTGGCTGCCCCATCCCTGGCAGTGTTCAAGGCCAGGCTGGACACAGGGGCTTGCAGCAAGCTGCTCTACTGGAAGGTGTCCCTGCCTGTGGCAGGGGTTGGGACTGGATGAGCTTTAAGGTCCCTTCCAACCCAACCCATTCCATGATTTCTGTCATTTAAATCTACAATGATTTTTCTGCTCCATGGGAAGAACATGAACTTCTTTAACCCCCAGGATTTTATAGCAGGTAGGAGGCAATCAGACTCACTCCATATTCTAACAGTTAGTCTGTTCTACAGTTCCAGAGACAGCATTACTTCCTTTGGATTGGAATACCCATTCTAATTAAAGCATCTCAGGTATCTTTAGAACAGCAGTCACAAAACATCTGTAATTCATCATTAATCAACTTGAATTAAGTCTCAGCCTCTTACCCTGAAAGGAAAGCAAAGGAGTAGGCACTGGTCTTGGAAACAAAAGCTGATCGATGTGTCTGCCTGCCCTGGAATGGTTCTTCATTCTCTGAATCCGAGAGACGTTCAGGAAACTGGAGTCAACCAAGGAAGAGTTAACTGATATGTACAACAGAAAGAATCACTTGGAAAATAAAGCTTTGCAAAGATACCCAAGATGCCAAAAGCCTGATTACACCAACAGGAGGTAAACCGAGTGCAGTGTGTCAGCACGTACGTGTGCTCATGCTGCTCTGGAGATAAACAGCTCAAAGGTTGGCCCCAAAAGCATAAATAATGCACACAGCACCTACGTACAGCTGTTACTGAAGGAAGTTCATTTATTGATCAAGGAACCATGAGATAATCCTACAACAAAGGTACTACAGGACGTTATCCAGTACCCACATCTCAGCCCATCAGTCTTTAAGTGTTAAGAGCATTTCCTGCTGAGTCTCACAACTGAAATGGGAAATAGGCAAACCTCAGCATGAAGCATCTGCTGGACTACACTACTGTACACCTACACGTAGAAGAGTCATGGAGGAATGTTTGTGGCAATATGTATATGCCTGAAGACTGAGGATACACAATGCACAGTGGTTTCCTCTAGGTTTCTCTGCTGTGTTTGTAAGAGCTGCTCCTCCAGTCACAGTACAGTGGGTAAAAGGGGGTATAAAGCTCTAGAAGAACATCTAGAGTCATAAGAAACCTAAGACAGTTCTCAGTAATGTGTCTATAATCTATTAGCTCATAGTCTTCAGGGGCTATAAAGGTGTCAATCCTGGAAAGCTCTCAGTTTCAAGCGGCAGAACAGGAGAAACTCAGTTACTCCAAGTCTTTAAAAAACCCTAGTTCTTGTTCCAGGACTAAGCCTTAGCAGCATTTCACCTACCAGCCAGGGTTTAATGTGAGTAGAAAGAGAAGCCCAAGCTTACTTACACACTCCTGGTTCGCTTTAAGCACTAAAGATTCCTCTTTCTTCTGCTGCTCTTCCATTTTTCTTTTTCCTACATCCCCATCGTCCAGAACGAACTTGTGGATCAGCTCCTCAGAAGCTTTCTCCTCTTGTTGTTTTTCTTCTCTCAGCTGGAAAGAACAACAGAAAAGATGGAGAATTTCAAAGGTTGGAAGTCTTACACCTGGCTGCCAACAAGTGCTCTTCCAAGAGCTTGGTCACATCATTCACTTTTGTGTCGCTACTCCTCTGCTCTAGAGTCCAGTCAATGCCTCTCTCACAATATGAGAACGGGAGTTCTCCCAACGTGAAGATGAGTTTCTTTCTACAACACCTTCATGTTCATGCACTCAACACAAGTACCACGGATATTATCTTCTTTGCAAAAGAGCAAAGGCACTGTCAGGTTGAGGGTCTGACCAAGACTGCTCTGCCATGGTACGTTCTGAAATGGAGACAAAAGCTTTTATCTCCTCGTAGACAATCAGACAACCTGTGTGCAACAGGAGTTTCATGCAAGTTGTGACAGTTCAGTTTTAGTCTTCAAACGGCCTGTAACACAAGACACAATTTGGCAGACATAGAGGCAGCATCACCTACATTAAACTTGGATAGATACAGCAATTCGTAGAATCCCAGACTGGTTTGCATCGAAGGGACCTTAAAGCTCATCCAAGTTCCAACCCCCGCCACGAGCAGGGACAAACTCCCCAGTTGCCAGGATTTAAAACCAGCAAGAACCCCCTTCTCCTCCTTCCCACCACCTTTTCCTGATGAACAGGCTCTGTGGTACGTCCTTCAGCCAGCACCAGCCCATCATCCCTGGATAACATCACCCAGCTCCCTCCTCACTCATTACCCAGCCATTCACCCAGCTTGTCTCTCATCTCTTCCTCAACTTCAGACTCACAGGGGCCATGAATAGTCTATAACAGATGTGTATCTACACCAGGTCCTTCCTCCTTCCTCCACCCAATGTGGTGTGTAAGTGTGAGACAACAAGCCTGACCTCTGATTGACTGATCTCCATCACGCTGATGAATCACAGTGATGGGGAAGAACACGGGAATCAAATACTTCTCTTTATTCCTCACATTTGAGCGTGGGCACCTCAGATGCTCTTGTTATGTTCCCTACCTTTTCACACTGCCACAGTTTCCCTCTTGCCTCGCAGGAGAGCAGTGCTGCAGGATCTGGTGCTCTCCAGTAAAGCTCATGGCATCCACACTGACCCCACAAATCCTCATTCTCCCCAAAATATTCAGTATTTTCATTCCCTGATGAAGAAGGGGGAAAACCCCAAAGCATGGGCATGAGGCTGACAAAGAAAACAGAGTCCATGATGCATTACATGATAAGCACATTGTGATCATCAGACTGAGAAGGCCCCAAATCCTACTGACTCCAAACCCCCAGAGACAAGGAAGAGAGAGGTGGGAGGAGAGAAGGCAGAAACCAGGAACAAAGCCACTCTTTGGCTGATGCTGGGTGTTTGAAGATGTTTCCAAAGACTGGTTTGACTTCTCCTTTCCAGCTGGTTTAAGATGTATCTTTAAATTCCTGATCTATTAATAAGCTCGAGCAATAACTACAACCCGATGTCTGACTAATATGGATTAGAGCCACATGATGCAGGTATGATGAATACTCTGCTATATGTCTCATGAACAGCATTTCTGCACCTTAAGGAGCCTTTTTTACATACCTGAAAGCCAAGTTCTTTAAGGAGCCTTTTTTAAGGCTGAAAAGCAAGTTCACATTAAGATTTATCACCACGAAAATACCTCCCAGCACCTACAGCCCTTCCATACTTCCCACCTGGAAGAAAACTGTATGGAAATCTTTCCATTTTATCTATCTTCTATCAATACTACTTAATTCCCAAATCTAAAGCCACAAGCAAAAGTAACAACACGCAGGAATGGTTAAGGATTGGGGGCAATGGCACAGTTGATGTGAGGCTCGAGCACAAGCTGCGCCAAAGGTGAACAAAGCAACACCAGGACCTCAATCCTACTTAACAGGATACAAGAAAGGAATTTAGGTGCAGAATTCAGGTTCCAAACAAAAGCAAAATCTAAGGATAAGATGTGCACTATTTAAAACAAAGTCATTTGAAGCAGCTCCACGTAAATTATCTCCCAGAGAATTTACTTACAAACAAGGGGACATGAGGACTAGAAGCTGGAACAAACTCCTGGGAAATATCTACCCTGGGAGAAGTTACCCAAGGAGCATCTTTGGAATGGATGCAGGACCATCAGCTGCTATCAGCAGTACAGTGATCAGAAAACGCATTTTAAGCTGTCCGTAGCCTTTCTGGCTACTGGAGCTGCAGGAAAAAAGCTGTACAAGCAATGAATCCTTTTCCACCTTGAGAATTGCTCAAGAAATGCCCATTTCAGGGAACAGCCCTCTTGAACCTAACATTAATTCCCAAAAACTTGGCAAACTCACGTTTGGTATCTTCTCTCTGCTCCATGAACTGTCCGGGTTTGCTTCCTCACTCCCTCAGCCTGTTCCGTCTACCCATGCTGCTGGCAGCTGCATGTCAGCACATGCCTCAGGTAGGAGTTTCCCTCCTGATTACGTGTGATAACAGGTAATAAACAGGCTGCTTGTGGTAGAAAGACAGTTTAAGAGGGTGAGTTTGGGGTTTTAGGACACAGGAAGGAGATCCTCCTTTGGGAAAATGGGAAATACGAGGGCACCAAGTGTGATGTATAGAAGAGGGGAACAGAAAATCTCACTGTCCTGCACAGACAGCAAACATTTCATGTCATGCTGAAAGCCAGAGGAGAAAATGACACTAGGAGATGATCCACTTCAAATAAGAAAGTCTCCAGTGCATCCTTATGGGAACTGCTTTGTTTTCAGCTGCAAAAGGCTGGGAAACAGGTCAAGAGTGAGGCTTTAGAAAGCAACTCACATCTGGGAGACGTAAAAGCTTTGAATGCTCCTCTCCCCTCCTCAGGAGGAGAGCCAGTGTGGGTTATCCCTGTGGAACAGGCAGGAAATCTGAGATGAAACCTCTTGCCTTGACACACAGAGGTTATAGACAAGCTTTGATTCCCAAACCTGAGTTCTCTCCTCCTTCCTAATTCAGGAGTTCAGAGACACCAAGAAACTCTCACTAAGTGGCAGCAGGCACAATTCCACCTGGAATAAGGCAAAAGTTGCCACTGAGTCAGCAAAATTACCTCGTCCTTTCCTCTTAGGTGATGATTCAAAGCTCCTTCAGATGAGGTTCAGCAAAAAGGAGTTGAAATTGCAAGGGAAAGAAACCTACATCCCATCTGCAGTGAGCAAAAGGGGAAGGCATCAGGATGAACAGGAAGGAGACAAAACCAGGCCCAAGATGTCAGACACATGTTAAAAATGTTTCCTTTTGCCTGGTGGAGAAGCAAAAGGTGTTGGCACATGGTAGCTTTTAGCTGAAATCAAATGATGGCTGCAGAAACCTCTTCAGCTGGATCCTCATCATGCTCCAAATGTGCTCATTGAACCTTACAGGTAGTACTGAAGTCAGTAATGGAGTGACCAGGATTACCAGGAGGTGACAATGCACCCACTTTTCCTGCATGGATGCAATGTTTTGTGGACCATTGGAGAGAAGATGGTTTAATACATCTTGGACCACTGGAGAGAAGATCCAGGAATGTGTCAGTCTGGAAGCACCTGGAAGAGCTGCAGAGGTAAGATCCTGCACTCATGGACTCAGGAGGTTCTGGCTCCTCAGAACACTCAGAAGATTCTGGCTTTGCAGCAGGATTAAAGACATCAAGCAACAAGTCTGGGAGGATCAGTGATGAGTGAGCTCCAATAGCATCACAGAAGGTCTCCCACTCACTATTATGGAGGGATTTATGAAACCCCAACAAGGTTTACAGTTAATACCTGTGCAAAATACTTATTTTCTTCTTTAAGCCAAAGGTGCCCTGAGTCTCTTCATCCTAAAGGTTACAGTGAAAGAAAATAGTGAATTACCCCCCTGAAGTCCTGGTCCAGTTCTGGGGCAGCAGCACAAGAGGGACATGGAGCTGTTGGAGTGAGGCCAGAGGAGGCCACGGAGCTGCTGCGAGGGCTGGAGCAGCTCTGCTCTGGAGCCAGGCTGAGAGAGCTGGGCTGGGTGAGGCTGGAGAAGAGAAGGCTCCTGAAGGGGAGACCTGAGAGCAGCTCCAGTGCCTGAAGGGGCTGAAGGAAACCTGGAGAGGGGCTTGGGACAAGGGGTAATGACTTGGAAGGGGCTTGGAGCAACCTGCTCTAGTGGAAGGTGTCCCCACCCATGGTAGGGGGGTGGAACAGGATGAGCTTTAAGCTTTAACCATTCTGTGATCTGATTCTATGAAATACAGTGATGGATGTTTATTAATAAACTTGATTTTTATATGAATAAGATTTCTGTGCCCTTAAGCTTTACACTGCTGCCCAAACCAACTGTTTCTCAAAAAGCACCTCACCACAGCTAAAGACACCACAGGTCACCAGACTTCATGCACAGAATGTGCCGCCTACCTAGTGAATGTCACCTGGACCACAGAGGAGTTTGCATTGCTTAAGATCAGTTAATGGAAGGTCATAATCTGCCCAAGTTCTCCCAACACCCTGAAGTGACATTGCCCATCAGCATCACTGATTCCACACAAGAAGCAGGAGTGAAGAATCTTCCACATCTTTTAATTGTCTTCCTACATATCACAGACTGGTTTGGAAGGGACCTTAAAGCCCATCCAGTCCCAACCCCTGCCACAGGCAGGTACTCCTTCCACTGGAGCAGCTTGCTCCAAGCCCCTGTGTCCAACCTGGCCTTGAACACTGCCAGGGATGGGGCAGCCACAACTTCTCTGGGCACCCTGTGCCAGCGCCTCAGCACCCTTACAAGGAAGAGCTTCTCCCTTATACCTAACCTGAACTTCCCCTGTTTCAGTCTGAACCCATCACCCCTTGTCCTATCACTGCAGTCCCTGATGAAGAGTCCCTCTCTAAAATCTGCATTTCCTAGACTAGTCATTTACATTAAATATCACCTAAGCATCATTTTCCTCCTCAGTGGACAAGGCTATTTTCTAACTCCTTATCAGCTTCCCAGCCCTTTCTATGGTTGAGATCTTCAAGTGAAACCCCAAAGAAAACCCTCTGATGATGAACAACGCCTTTTCCCCACCAGGCACAATGATCAGCGAGTGGCTGAACCCCTCTTAAAGCAACACCCTCACAGAGATCAAGGACCTGACACAGTGATCTACTGACAGAGACACCAGCATCAGGCAGAGTCCACATTACTTTGGCAGGACGCTGCACAGGTTCCTGGCAGAGGAAGGGGTGACAGAAGCAGGAGCTACAAGTGGAAATGGGAATGCTGGAGGGAGTTATAGGTGCCTCTCACAAGAGAGATTGCACTGGAATGCATTATCTGCTTGGCTGCAGCAGAAATTGCTTTCACAATGATGTTTCTCACGTAAAGAGAAGCCAGTTTCCATCAATGACAAGTTACTGGAGATGGTTTCAATGATTTAGGCTTAAAAAAGAATAATAAAAATCCCTTTTTAAAGACAGAAAATATTTCCCCAGATTTTAACTCCAAAACAGCTGAAATTCTTTTCTTCCCTTCCCAGTTTTCTGCCTTGAAATGCCATTTCTTCTCTTGCAGACAGAAAGTTCTAGCTTAGAATAGAGAGCTTCTGAGAAGGATGTTACTGCAGGAGGTGCCTCATGCTGCAAAAGCCTTTGTGGAACTGCATCCACAAACACAGATGCTGTATAAACCCTGCACAACCAAGGTCCACCACGGAAGGGACATTTCCATAGTTTGGAAGGCAGCCTAAGACAGCAAATCTGGCTTCTCCATGCTGGACAACAGCCAGTATGCTCCTGAACTGGCTCAACAGCATAAAGGGAATAAATGACCTTTGTACTGAGCAGGAATAGAATCACAGAATAGTTTGGGTTGGAAAAGAACTTAATCTCATCCAGTTCCAACCCCTGCCATGGGCAGGGACCCCTTCCACTGGAGCAGCTTGCTCCAAGCCCCTGTGTCCAACCAGGCCTTGAACACTGCCAGGGATGGGGCAGCCACAGCTTCTCTGGGCACCCTGTGCCTGCGCCTCAGCATCCTCATAATGGAGAACTTCTTCCTTACATCCAGCCTAAATCTTCCCTGTTTAAGTTTGAACCAATTCACCTTTGTGTTATCACTACAGTCCTTAATGAAGAGTCACTCTCTGCCGCTCCTCTAAGTCCATAAAAAGCCCTTCAAGTTTCCTTGCAGGTAGGATGCTATTCCTGCAGGAAATCCCAAGTTATTCTGGAAGAAACCCCACAATTACCCAGCATACTGTACCTTCCTTAGCTGGCTTTCATATTCTTCTCGGAGTTCCCCTGGTTTGCTTAATTTAATGGGTGCTCTGAATATAAAGTCTGGAAAGAGAAAGGGAGACAAAAAGGAATCAGGTTTTCGTGCACAGTGACTGGGAGAGTCCATCATTCCCAAAGGACAATCTCTCCATGGCCTGCACAATCACGTATCTTTAGATATCTGTATCTTTACATTATGACCATGCTATCAGAGCTCAGTTTAACATAGGAACATCAGGAGGAGGATGGCAAAGTAACACCATTTTGCACTGTCCTTTGGGATTCTCAAGAGGTCCTGACAAGCAACCAGGGGAGTATTAGGAAGGTGTAAACACAGAGGTTAAGTAACAGCCCTAAGAGGTCACAGGGAATCCGAGGCCCAGAAATGAAACCAGGCTTAAAGCACCTCCTCCAGCCAGACACCCATGGAACACAGGCTGACAGCAGCAGCACAACACCCTGAATTCACACCCATGTTCTTCTCCCATTTAAATTAACTCATTGAAAACGTTCTACAGAATCACAGAATCATGGAATGGTTTGGGTTGGAAAGGAGCTTAAGATCATCCAGTTCCAACCCCCTGCTATGGGCAGGGACACAGTGTTTTCACTCCCCCTTCACAGCCATTTGTGTGCTGTCCCAGAGCAAGCACAGCTTTTATTCTGCTTTCATTTGTTCTGAGGTCAGTGATATGAAGGCAATAGGCTGCTCCATCCGGCAGGAATTCCCCATCCTGCTCCTGCTTCCTCCCTTCCCCCTCGGGGACTGAGAAAGCAAAAGCATCCTGGCACAGGGTTATAGTTTAACCTCCATCCCTGGAGTCTGCTACTCCCCAAATGACTCCCTTATGTCAGGCTCAAAGCTGCTGTGCAGTACAAGTCTGGGCAAGTTGCACTGCAGTCAGAGGAACTTGGAGGGAAAAGCGAACAACTCAAACAGAATCACAGGATCCCAGCCTTGTTTGGGACCTTACAGCTCCTCCAGCTCCAACCCCTGCCACAGGCAGGGACCCCTTCCATAGAGCAGCTTGCTCCAAGCCCCTGTGTCCAACCTGGCCTTGAGCACTGCCAGGGATGGGGCAGCCACAGCTTCTCTGGGCACCCTGGGCCAGCGCCTCAGCACCCTCACAGGGAAGAGCTTCTGCCTAAGAGCTCAGCTCAGTCTCCCCTCGGGCAGGTTCAAGCCATTCCCCTTGGCCTGTCCCTACATCCCTTGTCCCAAGCCCCTCTCCAGCTTTCCTGCAGCCCCTTCAGGCACTGGAGCTGCTCTAAGGTCTCCCCTTCAGGAGCCTCTTCTCCAAGCTGCCCCAGCCCAGCTCTCTCAGCCTGGCTCTATAGACAACCACAGAACAACCATCCCGACTCAGCCCATATCAGTACTCCAGACAGGGTGCATCATCCCAATGTACTATGAGTGCAAGCAAGGAGGAAACACCAGTGGTATTCCCTTTTCCCAGCTCTGTAAGTTACAGGATATAAACCAGCAGCTCTGCCCCACGTTTTATTTAGGAAGTGTTTTATTCCTCAATAACACCTTTCCAGAATGAAAGGTTGATGGTAGGATAAGTAAATCAAACCCCCAAGGGCTGGTGGCTGTCCCATGGGCATCCTCTGGCTCCTGGCCACATTTATAGTCTGTTCCAACCTAGCTGATTCTGTGATCTGCCTCCTCCTTGGGACAGTCCCAACCCTGCTGCTAAACATGCCCAAACATGCCCTTTAAAGACTGACTAAACCCTCCTTGCACCTCCTGCTTTCCACAGGTTTGGTTTTAAGGTTCCTAGAGGAAAGCCCCCCAACTTCAGTCCCTCCTCACCAGTGTGAATGCAAACTCTGGAGCTTCCTGCTCAAGGAATTACGGAGAGAGAATGCTGCCAAGGCCAGAGCTGAACAAATCACAGCGTATTTCTTTCATACTTGCTTTAAAAGGGGAAAACCCACTCTTGTAATCAAATATGAGCCATACAGATGATAAGGCTTTGTTCTAAAGAGCTGCCAGTCCCTCTCCCTCACACGCCTGCATGAGCTAAGCTTGTCTTTGAAGGAAAACATCCCAAATATCCTCACATGTGCGATATAAATCCCTAGCGGTGGCGATGCTGGGGAGGCCAGGCTGCATTCCTCCCTCCTGCTTCTGCAACTGCTCCTGCTGGAAACCTTCCACCAGCTTCTCACAGCGTGTTTGCCTTGTGTCCTTGAGCAGTTCCCAGCTCTTGGTGGATTTTATCAAGCTGAATGTCCAGGGAGGCAGTCCCAAGGGCAGCAGCAATGTGTAATGTGCCTGCAGCCAACTTCAGTTACTTCTGAACATTTAAGGCTTGTCTCAGACCTTATCTCCATGCCTAAAAAGGTGTATTTCTTCCCTCCAGGGTAATAAAAGCATTTTTGACTAACCCTAGGGAAACATGCTGTGGTATAGACAAGCCACATCAACTGTTTCATTGCTTACACAGGTTCAGCAAGCCAGAAGAGATGTTAACTAATGGAACCATGAAGCTGTGCTGGTTTAGCTGATGTGGTCCAACACCAGGCACATACAATGGTTACTTATAGCATCATCATGCACCAAATTGTATTTTACAGAGGGGTCAATGGAGATGAGACCTCAAATGCTGTGTTGAATGAATGGTCCAAGAATGAGACCTGGGCTGTATCCCAGAGCGCGAGCAGCCGGTCCAGGGAGGGGATCCTGCCCCTCTGCTGCACTCTGGGGACAACCCCCCCCCACAGTCCTGATCCAGCTCTGGGGCAGCAGCACGAGAGGGACGTGGAGCTGTTGGAGTGAGGCCAGAGGAGGCCATGGAGCTGCTGCGAGGGCTGGAGCAGCTCTGCTCTGGAGCCAGGCTGAGAGAGCTGGGCTGGGGCAGCCTGGAGAAGAGAAGGCTCCTGAAGGGGAGACCTGAGAGCAGCTCCAGTGCCTGAAGGGGCTGCAGGAAAGCTGGAGAGGGGCTTGGGACAAGGGCCTGTAGGGCCAGGCCAAGGGGAATGGCTTTAACCTGCCCGAGGGGAGACTGAGCTGAGCTCTTAGGCAGAAGCTCTTCCCTGGGAGGGTGCTGAGGCGCTGGCACAGGGTGCCCAGAGAAGCTGTGGCTGCCCCATCCCTGGCAGTGTCCAAGGCCAGGTTGGACACAGGGCTTGGAGCAAGCTGCTCCAGTGGAAGGGGTCCCTGCCCGTGGAAGGGGTTGGAACTGGAGGAGCTTCAAGGTCCCTCCAATCCAAACCAGTCTGTGACTCTGTAACTGTAGATCTACGTTTACAACACCCCATTATGGTTTCTGGGGTAGGGCGATGCTGCACAGTGGCTGCCCCCAGCCAAGGATGCTTCTATCAGCACAGAAGCACCACAAATGGAACCAGACTGGGTGGTTCCAGAGCATCTGATGCATTCCAGAGCATCACACACATTCCTCCCTGCTCTAATTCTGGATGTTCAGGTCCAGAACAAGGCAGCTCAGCTGTTTCAATGTGTGCTACAGCTGAGAACAACAACAAAATGGGTAAGAAGATGGAACAAAAAGCCTTTTACTTGATTTTGACCAAAACTCCAGCTTATTCTTCCTCTTGAGTGATCTGGGGGTCAACAGGAATGGTTTCTGAATGACGCTGACTTTGAAGGGCTGTTGGGAAGCCTGGCACTGAGATGCTCCTTCTGAGCACGGTGATAACACCGAAACAGTCACAGCAGCAGGATCAAACCCAGCATCGTGCTCCTTTGTGCTGGCAGGCAAGAGTTTCATCCCATTGTGTTCAATCTTGGAAAAAACAACTGATTTCTGCACTATTTGAGAAGACAAAAGGGTTTCTGATTACTTAACACTGGTTCTCTTTACAAGAGGCATTTGACTCGAGCTTCAAGCCCCTCGAATGACTCCATCTTTTCAACATTACACAGAAATGTGTTACACTCTGTGTGTACATTACACACTGTCACCATTAATCCTCACTCCTGACCAGCAGATTTTATACTGGCAAAAGCTTCAGGAACATCCATCTGCTGAATTCAACAACACAGGATGAATAACTAAATTGAACTCGATTCAGAAACCCTTTGGTTCCCTGTCTGTTGCTCAGAGGCTCCTGGGCTTTGCCAAACCAATGCCATGGGGCAAGTCGAAGCTCTGCCACGCACAGCAGTGAATCCTCATCCATGATCCACGGAATCTTGCAGCAAACTTTGCAGCTTCCTTGTCCCTTTTATTCCTGACAGGGATAATCAAAACCTTGAGGTTTTCACTGTCTTTCCTTTTAACTTCCAGCAGTTGCTGTTTATACTTGAAGATGAGATCTTGAGGTTTGCAAAGCACAAAAGAAGGAGTCGGAAGTTTTCTGTCTACGGAGAGGGTTGGAAACAGTTTTCCAACCAGTTTCCCTAGCTGCTTTGAAAGAACATTAAATTAACATGAAGATGTGGCAACGGTGCATTGGGGCATGTTTGGAAACAAGGATAATTCAGCCATAAATCATAAGTGGAAGAATCAATAACGCAGAAGCTGCAGGAAAACTCTGAGCTGTCACACCCTGCTAGGAGAGCACACAGTGTATGCCAGACCCCTTCCCCTGCCCTGCTGTGGGCATCTGTGGTGCAGCAAACAGGAGATGAGACCTAAGCCAAGCTAGGACTCATCTACTGAAAACATAAATGCAACCCTCTAAAACGTTTTGGTTTTTCATCCCAAACCAGCTCCCATAATGTAACAGGCTCCAGACCACTTCTCATGCAGAGACAAATGGGACAAAAATAGACTGAATCCAGTTTTGAGCCTGGAGTTCCAGCTGAAGCAGAAGATGACACTAAAAAAATGTTAATGTGGTAGATAGCTATCAACATGCTGTCATTTCTCCCCCACGTGCTTCACCCTAAATAGACTAGTACCAATGATTGCAATGATCTCCCCAAGACAAGTCTGCCCAACAGATTTTCACAGAATCACGGAATGGGTTGGGTTGGAATTGGACCTTCAAGCTCCTCCAGTTCCAACCCCTGCCACAGGCAAGGGACCCCTTCCACTGGAGCAGCTTGCTCCAAGCCCCTGTGTCCAACCTGGCCTTGAACACTGCCAGGGATGGGGCAGCCACAGCTTCTCTGGGCACCCTGGGCCAGCGCCTCAGCACCCTCACAGGGAAGAGCTTCTGCCTAAGAGCTCAGCTCAGTCTCCCCTCGGGCAGGTTCAAGCCATTCCCCTTGGCCTG
Organism: Pezoporus occidentalis; assembly: GCF_034315485.1. Taxonomy (NCBI): domain Eukaryota; kingdom Metazoa; phylum Chordata; class Aves; order Psittaciformes; family Psittacidae; genus Pezoporus; species Pezoporus occidentalis. The sequence continues at coordinate 160,186 of NW_026915484.1, forward strand.
GCCCTACAGGCCCTTGTCCCAAGCCCCTCTCCAGCTTTCCTGCAGCCCCTTCAGGCACTGGAGCTGCTCTCAGGTCTCCCCTTCAGGAGCCTTCTCTTCTCCAGGCTGCCCCAGCCCAGCTCTCTCAGCCTGGCTCCAGAGCAGAGCTGCTCCAGCCCTCGCAGCAGCTCCATGGCCTCCTCTGGCCTCGCTCCAACAGCTCCACGTCCCTCTTGTGCTGCTGCCCCAGAGCTGGATCAGGGCTGCAGGGGGGGGGGTCTCCCCAGAGCACAGTAGAGGGGGAGAATTACCTCATTTTGCTTGATTTATGTTCCAAATGGAGCAACCCAGCTCCCCAGCACTGATGCTGGGCACAGAAATCATCGCTTTCCCTGCAACTCTTGCTCCATCTCTTCATTTTCAAAAGTTTGCCTTGGAGAGCTGATAAAAGGCACAAAAAGCCACCAGAAAGTGGATGCATTAAAAGCAAGACAGAGAACAAAGCAATCCATCAGTTAATGGGAAGGGGCAGAGAAATAATTGCACAGCAAAAGCCTGAGTGTTCACAAGAGCAATGTTTCAGTGTTTACCAAAAATTACCTGTGATCAGGTACTTTGAGAACAAGAAGAAATAAAGATGCTCCAAAACAGAAAAGGGAAGGTGTTTTGGAAGAACCCTCTTGAATCCTGCTTCTCATCCATCGGACTGATCTGTCCTGCCTGGTTTCTATGGACAGCTAACAGTGAACACCAGCCTCTGGGTTTCACAAGATGCACATACATTAAATAGGTGTTATGATAGAACTTATATAATCTGTAAGTCCTACAGTGGTATAAATAGATAAAAGGCCATTAAAGCCAGCAGGAATGTACCAAGTTCATGAATACAATAGATTGTAAATGGAAAGACCTCTCCAGGAATGTGTCCAAGAACTGGTTGATGCCTCTGCCCAGTGTCTGAGCACCAGTCACAGCAAAGATGAGGGCTGTTTGAGCCATACTGGGTCTAAATCCACAAGATGCGTGTTCCTATGGGTAGTAACTCCTGGGAAGAGGCTTTGAACAAAGGAATATGGAAGATGGAGATGCTGTCTGGGGGTGGAAGAGGGAGACACAGAAGAGGTGGCTTCAGAAAGCTGGTGAAATCTCCCCTTGGTGAGTTCTGAACTGTTCGTGGTCATCTTCGAAGCTTCCTGGAGCAAAGGAGTTTTCCCTAAGGTCATGGAGAAGTAGGGGAATGAGAGGGAAGCAGCGCCTTGAAACAGCAGGCTTAGTTTCAATATGTGCATGGGTACTACAACCAGGGTTAGTCCATTAGCAAGCATGTAGAAGGTAACAGGCAAAGCACAAACACCAACTCTGTAAGAACAACTCGAATGAATTCAATTCAGTCTCTCTGATGGGGAAATCAGGGGATGGGGGAGAAACAAGTAATGATGTGAGTTCACCTCTTGGGGGCTTGAAGGTGTTTTACCTGCTGTAGAGACCAAGATATCCATATTAGAGAAAGTTAATGCCCAGCAGGATGTGCTGTGTTAGGGGTCACCCACGTACCTGGGAGCAACCCATGCAGAAACTGCTCTGCACTGCCTAAAACCTGCTCTGGAGGGAAACGAGTAAGGAAATAAAGCAAGATAATATGAGAGTAGAAAGAGTAGGAACCACTATAAAGGAATCACTGCCAAGGCCAGGCTGGATGGGGTCCAAGGCCAGGCTGGACAGGGCTTGGAGCAAGCTGCTCTAGTGGAAGGTGTCCCTGCCTGTGGCAGGGGGTTGGAACTGGATGAAGCTTTAAGGTCCCTTCATCCCAAACCAGTGTGGGATTCTATGAACTCAAAATCCTGCCTTTTTGCCTGTGTGGAGAAGGAGAAGAGCTGGCTGGGGAGGCAGAGTGTGGTATGAAGGCACTGGAGGGAAGAAGCTCAAAGTCCCAGATAGAGAGGCTGTAAGGAGCAACAGCTCTTAACCCCATGAGGACAAGTGACGAGATTCTGCTCGATATGGTTTAGTGCCAACACCTTTGGGCCCATGGAGCCCATTCGAGCTCAGGCACAGCACTGCACAACCACAGAAGCTGGAATGTTCTCCTGGCGCTGTCAGAGCCACGCATGCAGCCCTGCAGAACTGCCAGCCTGGGACAGCAGGACTGGTCCTAGATGGAGCTCAAAGTCCGGCAGACGCAGGCTCATTCCATGAGGTTTCCTTGCATGCTGATTCCCAGCTCACACTGTAGCTCCCATATCATAGATCTCATAGTGTTGGAAAGGACAGGATGTATCCCTGTTTTCCAGGATAACCCCCTCCTCAGCATCCTGAACAACAGTAGGCAAAAAATACTGCGTCTTTTCCATTTGGAAACACATCAAAGAACCCATTCTTGGAAGCAGTGAGAAACAAATTGCTAGTTTAGGTATAACCACCGTTCAAATGGATGCACAACTAGCTGGAGAATGACCTTCCAAGAGTTTATAGCCCAGTGCCATGCCAGGACAGCCTCTCAAGAGTGGCCACTGGGGCTAGTTCTGGGTCTGGGCCTAATCTCTCTCTTCATTAAGGGCTTGAATGGTAGAGGAGAAATACTTTAAGGACTGTGGATGAGTGGAGAGAGGATGGAGAGGGAGAAGATGGAGGTGAAAGGACTCTGATAGTCTCATGGCATGATTCTTACTGCTCCTGAAGAAGCATCCCTACCTTATTTCCTTCCCATCAAACAGCTCTACACCACCAATGCTGCAGCAAGGAGCTAAAATAGTGGCAGTGATGGCTTTAATCAGACTGATGTAGGAAAAAAATTCCTGCTTTTCACACAGCAGGGAAAGGCTTCCTTGGGATTGCCACTTCTAACCTCATAGCACTGTGGTCTGGAGGAAAAGAGAATTGGTGACGGGGCAACAGGAATGAGAGGAAATGAAGGAATCCCCAGGAAATGCTCAGTAACTGGGACTGGTTTGGGCCAGTGGGGAAAGAGGGAAACCACAGCCAAAAAAAGCCTCGGAGGAAGGAGGGGGAAGTTGTGTTAAACCCCATCCCTCTCCCAAGAGCATCAGTTATTAACTGTGCATCATGACCAGGCAGCAGAGAGACAAAAGGAATCAACTGCCTTTTGACAGAGAAGATTCTGATTAGATATTAAGCAAAATTTTCCAAGGATTCAGAGGCTGGAACAAAGGCGAATGTGGGGTCCCTTTCTGCTGTCTGTATGAATGGATTTGGATGCCTATGAGGAATGGCTGAGCTCCACTTGATCCTAACTCAGTGTAAGGGAGCCCTGATCCTTTCCAAAACACGTGCGGGTCTATTCCATAAACCGGTTTTATTCCTTTCCTCCCAGAGCACTTTCCTGTTGGAAGTTTAAACTTCTTGATCAACTTAACAAGCCTTTTCCTTGGAAAACTGGATTTGTTTCCCAGTTTGTAGGGGAAATGTTTGTTCTTCAGGAATCTTCCAGCCTCCCTGAAGTCATCTATAATCTGGGATGGCAATGGCAGGATTGACAGGCAGAAATCTATCAGTGTGGGGAGGATTTGATACTGAAGGTAGGCCTTGTGCCTGCTGAGAAGATACAGACCTCATCTGCTTGTCCTTTTGCTCAAGGTCCTCTTCTTTAGCCCTGATTCGCAAGGAATTCCATCTGCCTTGGAAGAAATGTGCATGTATTCATTTCCTTCCAAATCAGGCTGAGCACCGCGCTGTGAACATATTCTGTTCCTTCTTCTTGGCTAGCTGGTCTCCACGCCTCCATCTGCTGCACTTATCTGCCTTCCAAGACTTCTACCAGGCAACTCTTTGAATATCAGAAACCTTTCTTAGCAAAGCATTACATCTTGAACTCAAGATCTGGTTTTACACCAGCACATAAGGTGCCTTTCCACGTGCTATATGGTACAGAGATGCCCATGGAGCAAGCAGAGAGGACGTGGGACCTATGGGCCACCTACTCCCTTACAGAGCAGCAGTGGTGCCCAGTGACAGGACAAGAAGAAATAGGCACAAACTGAAACACAAGGAGTTCCATTTAGCAGCAGAAACCACTTTTTAACTGTCAGGGTAGTCAAACCCCAGTACAGGTTGCCCAAGGAGGAGATAAGAATCTCCAGCCTTGATTGGAGACAATCAAAACCCAGCTGGACACAGTCCTGGGTAACCTGCTCTTGATGACCCTGCTTTGAGCAGAGGTTGGGTCAACAGAGGTCCCTGCCAACCTCAGCCATGGGGAGGTTCAGTAACATCAAGATCTGATAACATCAATCCCTAACATCAAGTCAAACCACATCCACTGCTCACTCTCTACATGTAGTAGGTCCTACCATTTGTAACACATCAACTACCTTTGATTTCCACACTATTGGCCCAACTTACATCATAAGTGGCCAGTTACCTTTACAGCTTTTAGCCCGACGCAGACACCTGGTGCCACTTAAGGACAAGGTTGAGCCTAGGCTAGAAATGCATCAGAACTGCTGTTTGAGCTCCTTTTATCTCACTTCATCAGCTATGAACTCAATGGCCCTGCAGCTTGAAGTGTAATTTTATGGTGGCAAGGTCTATGGCATGAGACGTGGAGTACAGCATGAGTAGGGGTTACTCCAGCCCAATTCAGAGCCCATGACACTCAAGGTGCACAAGGTGACACAAGGGGTAATGGGTTAAAACTTAAACTAGGGAAGTTCAGGTTGGAGATAAAGAAGTTCTTTAGTGTAAAGGTGCTGAGGCACTGGAATGGGTTGCCCAGGGAGGTTGTGAATGCTCCATCCCTGGCAGTGTTCAAGACTAGGTTGGACAGAGCCTTGGATGACATGGTCTGGTGTGAGGTGTCCCTGCCTATGGCAGGGGGGTTGGAACTGGATGATCTTAAGGTCCTTTCCAACCCTAGCTGTTCTATGACTCTATGATTCTCAGCACTAAGACCCTCCACGATGCTCTCTAAGACACCCCATAGCGTTAGGAAGTCCAGGCAGGCAGAAAATGACAATCAACACAACGACCATGTGCCTTCCTGCATAGAATCCCAGGCTGGTTTGGGTTGGAAGGGACCTTAAAGCTCCTCCAGCTCCAACCCCTGTCACGGGCAGGGACCCCTTCCACTGGAGCAGCTTGCTCCAAGCCCCTGTGTCCAACCTGGCCTTGAACACTGCCAGGGATGGGGCAGCCACAGCTTCTCTGGGCACCCTGTGCCAGCGCCTCAGCACCCTAAGATGTGCAAAACATTCCCATGTCAGACAATCCATTCAAGCAGAGAATTAACACTATTCCCTCCTAACAACCAAAGCACTGCACAAGGCTCCCTGTGGCACAGCTGGATATCCCGCCCTGCGAGATCAGACCAAGCTGGGAATAGTTAAGCATGACCGACACCATTGCTCCAGAGCAGAGACGGACCCAGGGAGTTCCTGTGGTCCCTCCTCTGGCTGGGCCAGGAAGGAGGAAGCGCTCCCAAGGAGGAACTAAATACTCCCAAAGAGGAGCTGCTCCCAGGCTCCTGGCTCAGCTCCCTCCGCACAGCCCCATCCGTTCCTTGATTCAGCAAACCCTCCTCCATGTAAAGCTTCCCAGTTCCCTTCCAGGTGAACGGGCTTAGCCCAAACGCCCACTTGAAGCCCTTGAGGCTCATCCTGCTCATTTTGCCCGCAGGAAATTAGAGGGTGCAGACACCAGCATGACCAAGGAGACCGGTAACACGTTGGAAACCGCCCGGTTAGGGCATGGCAAAAGGATGTTTATCCATAGCTGAAAGCCTCGGCTGCTCCACAGGGCTCCCACCAGCGCTGCTACCGTGAAGCACTCGTGCAGGCACCCCTCCAAGCAACACGCACGGGCAGCAGATCCCGTTTGTTTGGACAGCAGCAAGGTGGGAATCTTCCGCAGCGCCTTGGCTCCCATGGGGAAAGAGCAACGCCTCGGGCTGAAAAGAGGCAGTTATTCCCAAGGAAACACACGGAGCAGAGGAGGGCCGAAGGCTCTTGAGGCGCGTGCCAGAAAGCCCTGAACTCAGAAACGATGGGAACGCTATGTCAACAAGGAACCGGGACTTCCCACGGCGCAGGAGCCTTCCTCCAACACAAACCCACCCCAACGCCAGCCCTCCCAATGGGCAGCCCCCTCGCAAGCCCTCACTTTTCGGTCCGTGTTGCTACACAAATAACCACCGCTTTGCCATTTCTGGGTTCAAGCAACCGCTTGGAGAGCCCAAACCATCCCCACGGATGAGCACGGGGCGAGACACTGCCAGCACCCTGCTCCCACCCACTCTTCACACCTCTCATCCCACCGTGCCCACAGCGCTCTATGAGGGGGTCACCATCCTGCTCCCCGTCACTGCCGGGGTGCAGAGCATGACGGGCGCATGGAGATGTTGATTTGGGGGGAACACGACCCCCCCCTTCCCCTCAGGGCCCATCTCCCACCATGGCACAGGAGGGCGGGCTCAGACCCGCTGTTCCCCCCCCCCATAATCACCACCGCAGGACGGGGCTGAGCCCCACAAACTCCCTGCGCCCCGTCGGGGCTGAACCCGCACCTTGCTCCTGCCGCTGCTCCCCGCCTCCTCCTCCGGCAGCCGTGGTGGCGGCGGGCTCGGCGCGGGCCCATGTGGAGAGGCGGCTGCGGCAGAGCGGGCAGCACAGGCCCGGGCCCTGCAGGCAGCGCTGGAAGCAAGCGGGGCACAACGAGTGGCGGCAGGGCGGCGTCACCGCCTCCACCAGCGCCTGCCGGCAGCCCGGGCACTCCGACACCGCCAGCAACGCCTCCTCCTTCTCCTTCTCCTCCTCCTCCTCCTCCGACACCAGCCCGGGCCGGGCCCCTCGCCGCCGCCGGCCCCGTCGCGCCGCTACCGCGGCCCGTCCGCCGGGCGCCGCCGCCGCCGCCATCTTCTCACTCCTGGAAGGGACAGAGCGCTGAGGGGCGAGGCCCCGCCCACTGCACATAATTCATGAGGGGGGCCACGCCCCCTGGTTCATAGTAATGAAGCCTGTGCGTCCGCTTCGCGTTAACCACGCCCACCTAATTAATATTCATGAGGTACCATATATAAGGAGGAGCCACCGCCTCACTGCCGTAGCAGCGGGTGGCGCTGGGCTCCGGAGGAGGTTGGTGTTCATTGCAGAGCGCTGCTCACGGTTTGGGGTGAAGGGACCTTAAAGCTTATCCATTCCCAACCCCTGCCACAGGCAGGGACCCCTTCCACTAGAGCAGCTTGCTCCAAGCCCCTGTGTCCAACCTGGCCTTGAACACTGCCAGGGATGGGGCAGCCACAGCTTCTCTGGGCACCCTGTGCCAGCGCCTCAGCACCCTCCCAGGGAAGAGCTTCTGCCTAAGAGCTCAGCTCGGTCTCCCCTCGGGCAGGTTCAAGCCATTCCCCTTGCAGGGCTTTGGGCCAGAGGGTGAACTGGAGCCACAGGAACCAAGTTCTGTCCGGGGGGGCTGCATGCTCGGGAGCTGTTTGGGACAACATCTGCCAGAGATCCCTTCCTAACCCCCCTGTGGCAAGAACCCCTGCAGAGAGCTGAAGCTCTGCACCGTGCCTCGTCCCATGAGTGCTTCTGGTGGGCAACTGTCCCCTATTCCCATGTGCTCTGTCCCAGCCTGAGGGCTCTCCAGGCCCCACCTCCCAGGTGAGGCTGATCCGGGGGAGCAGGCAGTTTTGGGGTGCCAGGGTGTCCATAGGGACTGCAGTGACAGGACAAGGGGTGATGGGTTCAGACTGAAACAGGGGAAGTTCAGGTTGGAGATAAGGCAGAAGCTCTTCCCTGTGAGGGTGCTGAGGCACTGGAATGGGTTGCCCGGGGATGTTCATCCCACCTTGTCTCTGCTGCTCCTTCCTCCTCAGGTGAGGATCCCCGCACTCTTCCTCTGCTCCATCATGGGGTTCCCCCCATGGGCTTCTCCAACGTGGGTCTTTCCCATGGGCTGCAGCTCTTTGTGAGCAGCTCCATTGCCGGTCCCTTCCATGGGCTGCATCCTTCAGGAGCCGTGGCTTCACCATGGGCTCAGCGGACCTGCAAGTCCTGCAGCAAACCCACTCCAGTGCCTGCTCCTCTGTCCAAGGGACCACAGGAGCCTGCTCCAGCACAGGCTTCCCATGGGATCACAGCCTCCTTTGACCACCGCCCTGCTCCAGGGTCCCTTGGGGACCCCATTCCCAGGGTGGGGGGGAAGGAAAACCCCCTTTTTCCCCAGGAAAACACGTGCCTTTGGATGCCGCAGCCCCTCTCCTCATCCCTTCCCTCCTGGAAGAGTGTCCCTCTGCAAACCCTGCCTGGAGGAGGAGGGGGAAAAGGGCAGCCAGCACAAAACAGACCCCAGGGATGTGCTCCTGAGCCTGCCGATGGCTCCATGGGGATGAAGCTGGGGTTCACTGTGGGCTGAGCTCACCACAGCCAGCATCCCATGCCCATGCCTCACTGTCTGGCTCATCTCTGAAGCCTGGCTCTTTGCTGCCTCCTTTTCCCTGCTCTGGATGCACAGCCCCTCTACACCAGCTCTGTTTTGCAACCTCTTTCCAAACCCTCCCTTTTCTACCCCCAAAAAGGGGGTGCTTAAAGGGGATTTTGCACCTCTTCCTCCGAGGCTACCTCCATAGGAAGCGGCACCTCCCAGGAGGGAAGGAATTCAAAGCCTTTCCCTATCAATAGAAGCTGTTCCTTAAACCCTCGGTGTGTTCTGCAAGCTCTGCTCCTTGTTTGCCGATTGCTCAATGCTGCAGGCCAAGGAGGCTTCCTTCAGGAATGACTGTGCCCTGTGGGAAGCCTCGGGGGGGTGCTGGCTTCAATGCGGTTAATGAGAAATAACCAACTTTGCATCTCTAAAGCTCCAAACGCTGAACAGCAGTGAGGTCCCTGCAGCTGCAAGCGCTCACACAGCTCCAGAGGTGGAAGTGCAGCTCCTGAAGATACTTAGCCTGCGTTCTTAGCGTGGGCTAAGGAGGATTTGTGGGTCCAATGGCTTCTTAACAGGGCTGATGGACAGAAACAGCTCTGGGGCAGCAGCACAAGAGGGACGTGGAGCTGTTGGAGCGAGGCCAGAGGAGGCCATGGAGCTGCTGCGAGGGCTGGAGCAGCTCTGCTCTGGAGCCAGGCTGAGAGAGCTGGGCTGGGGCAGCCTGGAGAAGAGAAGGCTCCTGAAGGGGAGACCTGAGAGCAGCTCCAGTGCCTGAAGGGGCTGCAGGAAAGCTGGAGAGGGGCTTGGGACAAGGGCCTGTAGGGCCAGGCCAAGGGGAATGGCTTGAACCTGCCCGAGGGGAGACTGAGCTGAGCTCTTAGGCAGAAGCTCTTCCCTGGGAGGGTGCTGAGGCGCTGGCACAGGGTGCCCAGAGAAGCTGTGGCTGCCCCATCCCTGGCAGTGTTCAAGGCCAGGTTGGACACAGGGGCTTGGAGCAAGCTGCTCCAGTGGAAGGGGTCCCTGCCTGTGGCAGGGGTTGGAGCTGGAGGAGCTTTAAGGTCCCTTCAGCCCAAACCATTCCATGATTCCATGTTGCCATTACAAACCTCTACAGCAAGCAGAGGAAGAAACCTCCAATGCCAGCCCTGCTCAGAGGACAGGTTTCTCCTCATGGTGCTGCCCCAGCCACGGTCATGCTTTGACACCTCCCATTGCCCCTCTGCTTCCCTGTGCTCCCCATCAGCAACTCCCCCAGGACACTGTCTTCTACAGGTTCATGGCATGCCAGAACTTCTTCCTTAGCCCTCAGCTTGGCCAGGGTGACTTCGTGTTTCATTCATTTCCCCTGGGAGCACCAGACGTGCATCAAGGCTGCGGCTGGCTTCACCTAAAGTCAAGCACTGCTCTTCTGTTCTGTGCATTGCCTGGCACACGGGTTTTAGTAGTGCTTGGGCTGGATGCCACCCTGATGGACCTTGTACCCGGGCTTTGGCATTGCAGGTTCCTACATTCGAGAGCTTGAATCACCTCAAAGAACCGATTGGGGGGCATTTTAAAGGCAGCCTCAGGTTCAGAATCTGCCTCCAGAGTGCTTTCTGTGGCCGTGCAGGGCATTCCTGACTGCTTGGCTCCATCACGCACTCACCAAACCTCCTCTAAAGTGGGGTCCGTGGCCGCAGCGGCAGCCCTGGATTAGCTGTGTGCAGGGAGGGGGAACCAGAGAACACCAGAGGAGGCAGAGCCTCTGCACTGGTTGCTATGGAAATCTCTTCTGCTTCCCGTCTCTTTACTGGGGCACTAAACCCATCTGTCTTTGCACCGCATTTCAGTGCCCGGCCCCTCTCTGATGAAGGATCTCAGCCACCCTCACATCAGGGTGGCTGCAGAGACAGGGGCTTCACCTCTTTCCCTGTATCCAGAGGGTAGGTTTAGGCTGGATATAAGGAGAGCTGTGAGCCTCCTTGCAAGAGCTGTGGATGGAGAGAGGAAGGGGAGGTCCATGCCCAAAAACCAGCCTCTAAATGGGTGCCAGGGACTTGCTAGGGGTTATCATCTCCTTGCTGTCTCACCCACACTTCTGTCTTTAGTTCAGCTGTTGAATGGATAGGAGGATGTCAGTGCATCCATCCTCACCATTGTGGCCCCACAAAGGGCCAGCTGATGGAAAAGCTGTTTTCCAGGGAACAAATAGTTGTAGTGACTTTTAAACGTCTCGCAGTGACTATTGAGATGAATGAGGCAGTGATTTGGTGCTGGGGCTGCATTTGGTCCATCAGCTCAGGTGTGTGTCCTGCAGATGCTGCTGCTAAACAGCCAGATGGGGCACATCGTAGAATAGTTTGGGTTGGAAAGCACCTTAAGATCATCCAGTTCCAACCCCCCTGCCACGGGCAGGGACACCTCACACTAAACCATGGCACCCAAGGCTCTGTCCAACCTGGCCTTGAACACTGCCAGGGATGGAGCATTCACAACCTCCTTGGGCAACCCATTCCAGTGCCTCAGCACCCTCACAAGGGAGAACTTCTTCCTTATCTCCAGCCTGAACTTCCCCTGTTTGTCTGAACACATCACCCCTTGTCCTGTCACCACAGTCCCTATGGACACCCTGGCACCCCAAAACTGCCTGCTCCCCCGGATCAGCCTCACCTGGGAGATGGGGCCTGGAGAGCCCTCAGGCTGGGACAGAGCACATGGGAATAGGGGACAGTTGCCCACCAGAAGCACTCATGGGACGAGGCACGGTGCAGAGCTTCAGCTCTCTGCAGGGGTTCTTGCCACAGGGGGGTTAGGAAGGGATCTCTGGCAGATGTTGTCCCAAACAGCTCCCGAGCATGCAGCCCCCCCGGACAGAACTTGGTTCCTGTGGCTCCAGTTCATCCTCTGGCCCAAAGCCCTGCAAGGGGAATGGCTTGGACCTGCCCGAGGGGAGACTGAGCTGAGCTCTTAGGCAGAAGCTCTTCCCTGGGAGGGTGCTGAGGCGCTGGCACAGGGTGCCCAGAGAAGCTGTGGCTGCCCCATCCCTGGCAGTGTTCAAGGCCAGGGTGGACACAGGGGCTTGGAGCAAGCTGCTCCAGTGGAAGGGGTCCCTGCCCGTGGCAGGGGTTGGAGCTGGAGGAGCTTTAAGCTCCCTTCATCCCAACCCAGCTCCATGATTCCACAGTTCAGGACGTGCGGAGCCCAGCGCCCGCCTGCAGAGGGTATCCTAAGCCTGCGCAAGGCTCCAGCCTCGCATCCCTGCCCCAGGCCGGATGCTCTGCCTTGCGCAGCCTGCAGGGATCGTGTCCCTGCTCCTCGCCTCTCCCGAGGAGCCGGCAGGGTTCTGCCACCCCCGTTTCTCTCTGTGGTCCTGCCCGCGGTGGTACCAGCTCTGGCCAGACACTTGCCGTGGATGCGGGTGGGGATGTGTTGCAGAGGAGACGGGAGACACGGGCAGGCAATGGTGCTGTGCTCCCCCGTTCTCCTCTCTGGCCTTCCCCCTTCCTTTGCCCAGCCTCTCTTCACCCTTCTCTCTTATTTGGTTGCTGATCTCCATCCCTGGAGGGGGATCTCCTCCTCACTATCCTGTTGCTGGCTTGCCCTGATTAAAGGCTATAGATTACATACATTAACCATGTTGTTGATCTTAGAATCACAGAACCAGCCAGGTTGGAAAAGCCCTTTAAGCTCATCCAGTCCAACCTTTACCCCAGCACTGCCAAGGCCACCACTGCCCCATGGCACTGAGGCCTCGTCTCCATGGGGTGTGAACCCTTGCAGGGCCGGTGCCTGCAGCCCTGCCCTGGGCAGCCTGTTCCAATGCCTGAGCACCCTCTGGGGCAGGAATTGTTCCTCAGCCCCATCTAAACCTGCCCTGGTGCAGCTCTTGTGCTTGGCATCACCCTCAGACGTTAAAAGCACCGTTTGCCCACCCCAGGCTGGGCTGTGTGGTTCCACTGGTAAATTATCTTTTTAAGCTTCATCAGTCATTGTCTGCCTTCAATCCCCAAAGATGCAGCTTTAGAGCACTTGAAAGTCCTCCAGCACCCACATTCATGCAAACCCAACCACTGCCTGCACGGGTTAGGGCTGGATGGGGATCAGACCTTCTCAGATGCTGACACTTGCTCCCACAGGGATCTTATTGTAACTCCACAAAGCCCTTGGGAGCACCCTTTGCGTTCAAGGTGCTGTAGTCAATTGTGTTGCTCCCAGCACAGGTCCTACTGTAGGGTGATGGGTATAAAGGCTGCTCCTCCTTTTCCTGGAGCAGGAGTCAGCAGAGGTTGGGTGATGTCCCCAGGAGAGATTGGGTGATGTCCTCAGGCAAGGTTGGGTGATGTCCTAAGGAGAGGTTGGGTGATGTCCTCAGGAGAGGTTGGGTGATGTCCTCAGAAGATGTAGAGTGATGTCTTCAGAAGAGGTTGGTTGACGTCCCCAGGAGAGGTTGGGTGATGTCTCCAGGAGAGGTTGGGTGATGTCCTCAGGGGAGGTTGGGTGATGTCCCCAGGAGAGGTTGGGTGATGTCCTCAGAAGAGGTTGGGTGATGTCCAAAGGAGAGGTTGGGTGATGTCCAAAGGAGAGGTTGGGTGATGTCCTCAGGAGAGGTTGGGTGATGTCCAAAGGAGAGGTTGGGTGATGTCCCCAGGAGAGGTTGGGTGATGTCCCCAGGAGAGGTTGGGTGATGTCCAAAGGAGAGGTTGGGTGATGTCCAAAGGAGAGGTTGGGTGATGTCCTCAGGAGAGGTTGGGTGATGTCCTCAGAAGAGGTTGGGTGATGTCCAAAGGAGAGGTTGGGTGATGTCTCCAGGAGAGGTTGGGTGATGTCCTCAGGAGAGGTTGGGTGATGTCCTCAGAAGAGGTTGGGTGATGTCCAAAGGAGAGGTTGGGTGATGTCCAAAGGAGAGGTTGGGTGATGTCCAAAGGAGAGGTTGGGTGATGTCTCCAGGAGAGGTTGGGTGATGTCCAAAGGAGAGGTTGGGTGATGTCCAAAGGAGAGGTTGGGTGATGTCCAAAGGAGAGGTTGGGTGATGTCCTCAGGAGAGGTTGGGTGATGTCCCAAGGAGAGGTTGGGTGATGTCTCCAGGAGAGGTTGGGTGATGTCTCCAGGAGAGGTTGGGTGATGTCCCCAGGAGAGGTTGGGTGATGTCCCCAGGAGATGTTGGGTGATGCCCCCAGGAGAGGTTGGGTGATGTCCAAAGGAGAGGTTGGGTGATGTCCAAAGGAGAGGTTGGGTGATGTCCCCAGGAGAGGTTGGGTGATGTTCTCCAGGAGAGATTGGGTGATGTTCTCCAGGAGAGATTGGGTGATGTCCCCAGGAGAGGTTGGGTGATGTCCTAAGGAGAGGTTGGGTGATGTTCTCCAGGAGAGATTGGGTGATGTCCCCAGGAGAGGTTGGGTGATGTCCTAAGGAGAGGTTGGGTGATGTCCTCAGGAGAGGTTGGGTGATGTCCCCAGGAGAGGTTGGGTGATGTCCCCAGGAGAGGTTGGGTGATGTCCTCAGGAGAGGTTGGGTGATGTCCTCAGGAGAGGTTGGGTGATGTCCCCAGGAGAGGTTGGGTGATGTCCCCAGGAGAGGTTGGGTGATGTCCAAAGGAGAGGTTGGGTGATGTCCCCAGGAGAGGTTGGGTGATGTCCTCAGGAGAGGTTGGGTGATGTCCCAAGGAGAGGTTGGGTGATGTCCTCAGGAGAGGTTGGGTGATGTCCAAAGGAGAGGTTGGGTGATGCCCCCAGGAAAGGTTGGGTGATGTCCAAAGGAGAGGTTGGGTGATGTCCAAAGGAGAGGTTGGGTGATGCCCTCTGCAGATGGCCTCCATAGCTCAAGCTGTGAAGATGCTATAAAACTCCTGAGTGAAGCTGAATTTTATGTCCTCCATTGGGCAGAGCAACCTCCGGGCCTGCTCCATTGTGAAGTCTCTGCTTGGATGTCCCCCAAACGCAAGTGCCTTCAGGAGGAGCTCTCCTTGGCTTGAATCACCCATCAGAATGGGAGCAGGGATGCTGGGTACAGTGGTGTCTGTGCTAGAACTGCAGGCAGAGGCAGCTCCCTGAGCCGCTGCATCACGAGGAGGTGCTGATGCTTGCAGGTAAGCTGTCTCCCTGCAGCTCCAGGAGACGTTCAGTGCTCCCTTCTAGCTTGGAGACACATCTCCTGCCATGGCTGAACTGAAGCCAGGCCCTGGGTCAGGGTGGGACGGGAGTCTGGGTGCAGAAGTGGCTCCAATGTGCCCAGTGAGGAGCTCAAGGTTACACCGTCGGTCATGGGAGGGAGGCAGCCCCTCTCCCATGGTTCTGCTGCTGTGAATTATAGTTACTCCAGTGCTGGTTTAATGCAGGACAAGGAACAGCATAAAACCAGGCCAGTGCTCAGCCTGAAGGATCCTTGCTATCTGTCCTCTTCCACCTTGAGCAGAGCTGGTAGAGCCAGCGGTGAGAGGAGCTCAGGGGCATCATGCAAGGAGACAGGACTGAATCTGCATCTCAGAGGGGTGTTCTGCTTCCCCGTCCAGCTCTCATCTCTGCATGGTGTCCTGCGGGAGCAGCAGGGACCAGAGCCACCCAGGACATGAGCCCTGATGGGCCAAATGTCCCTCTGAACCTCCCGGTGGCTTCTGTGCCTGCAGGGAGGAGGGATGTTGAGAGGCACGGGCTGCGAGCAGGAGTCTTAGGCTCCTGCCCAATGCTTGTGCCCAAAGCTGCTCTATGGAAGGGGTCCCTGCCCGTGGCAGGGGTTGGAGCTGGAGGAGCTTTAAGCTCCCTTCATCCCAAACCAGGCTGGGTCCCAGCTTCTCCCCATCTAACCCAGCCTCCCTCGCATCCCGGCTCCGCTCATTCCCAGCTCCCTGCCCATCTGCCAGCAGCGCTCTCGGCTCTCCTCTTGCCTCGGTAAGGCTGTGGAAGGGGTTTGAGTAAACAGCTCCCACCGGGAGCAGCCGGCACCTCCTCTCCCAGCTCCTCCCTGCCCTGAAAAGCCCATTTGTAGCGTGGCTCTGGGGGCAGGTTATGAAAGTGCTGAGAAAACCGGGGCCACGCAGCCCAGTCAATGGAGGTATTTTGTGTCCCTGCTCTAACAGCATCAGCTGAAGTCAGGCCTGTAGCTCCTGGCCCCACATCAGGGCTGAAACTGATGGGAAAGGCCAGCCATGGCCTAAGTGCAGACCCGGGAGTTAAAGACCAGCCTTGTCAGGAGCAAGGTGCTGTGTTACATCTCTGGTGGCTCTCATAAAGAATACATTCACCCCTTGGCAAAACCAGGGCTCTTTATCTTCATCTGCGAAGGAATCCGTCTGACAGTTCCACACTGCCAACATCAATCCATCTGCCACCCTGCATCAGGCTCCAGCAAACCATGGGATTGGCGGGGAAAGAAGGAAACTTGGGTGCTTTTTATTTGCCTTCTGGTTCCTGAGCCTTTGGGTCAACCCCCTTCGTGTTTGCCGGGCAATAGAGAGCACAAGATGATGCCTTTTGGGTTGGTTTGGGTGGGTTTTTTTTCAGGTGAAAACTGAGATTCTCAAACAAACTCCTGAGTAAATAACGTGAGCTCCAAAAACATCCCTCCCCGTGAGGGCCCGGTGGCAGGATCGTGACCTGGCCACGGTGCAGGCTGGAGGAGCTGCTTTCCATTCCTTTCCCTGGAAGGCTGGAGCTGAGCATCCCTGGTGTTTGATCACAGAAGCATGGAATGGGTTGGGTTGAAGGCAGCTTAGAGCTGATCCAGCTCCAACCCCTGCCACGGGCAGGGACCCCTTCCATAGAGCAGCTTGCTCCAAGCCCCTGTGTCCAACCTGCCCTTGAGCACTGCCAGGGATGGGGCAGCCACAGCTTCTCTGGGCACCCTGTGCCAGCGCCTCAGCACCCTCACAGGGAAGAGCTTCTGCCTAAGAGCTCAGCTCAGTCTCCCCTTGGGCAGGTTAAAGCCATTCCCCTTGGCCTGGCCCTACAGGCCCTTGTCCCAAGCCCCTCTCTGGGTTTCCTGCAGCCCCTTTAGGCATGGAGCTGCTCTCAGGTCTCCCTTTCCCACAGCAGAGGGGCAGGATCCCCTTTCCCCGAGCTGCTGCTCACGCTCTGGGGGTGCACCCAGCACACGGGGCGCGTGTGCATGCGTGTGTTTGAGCGTGTGTTTGGTGCTGTCTTCTCTTCACACCCCTCTCCGGAGTGTTTTGAAGCTCTGTGGTCACGTCAGGACCGCTCTGGTCAGCCCCGAAATGCAGCAGCGAGGGCACCGCTTGTGCTCGCTGTAGGCGGGTCTCCTTCGCCCCCCTGTCCTGCAGCAGAGCCATGCTCCCAGTCTGCATTGGAGGCACCAAGTGGCACAGGTATTTTAGAGCTCAGAAACAGCAGCGCTGTGATGAGCCCGGCTCCATCTCCTGCTCTGCACGGAGGGATGTGCTCTTTGAGGACCACAGAGCTCCCCCTTGGAAGCGTCGAGGTGGGATGAGGTCTCGTCTCCATTTGCTGGCTGTGGTTTGGTGGTGGGCACCTTGCTCCTGAAAGATGAGTGCAGAAACGCATCTTAGCTTCTTGTGCTCGGCAGCTTCAAGAGGAAACAACAGAGCTGATGATTTAAAGTGTTATTGAGGCAGGTTTCAGGGAATCGAAGAGATTTCCATCATATCCAGCTCCAGGAATGGGTACTCGCAGACGTGCTTTGGTAGAGGGGGATGCGTTTGGCTCCTGGGGCAGGGCTTGAGGCAGGCAGAAAGAATGGATGGATGGAAGAGGTTCTGCTGCAGAAATTCCCCTTGGATGCTTTCCTCTCTGAGCCAAATGGGGCGCGTGGCTGCTGTGGCCAGGAGTAGGAGCTTGGGGACTGGTGGCTTGGTGCTGCTCCAAGTGGGTTGGCATCAGGCATAAAGATCTCAAACCCTGGAAAACCCAATCCCAAGCTTGATTTGATGGAGGAAAAGAAATAACTTGGCTGATGGAGGAGATCTTGGTCACCTGGTGCCAAAGGGATTGCAGTGATGATGGCTTCTCCACGGCCAGTGGTGGGAGGAAGCTGAAGATGAGGAGAAGAGAGAGACCCAGTGGTGTAGAGATTAAGCCGTTGGCAAAGGAGAAGCCTGCAAGGTCTGGAACCTCCATCCAAGCCTGTTTGATGCGGGAACATGGGCATGAAGGTGTTTAACACCGCGCTAAAGCCTGTATGCCTTCTGCTGATAGAATGTCTTGCTCTTTGTACCCCTGGAAGTGTGAGTTGTGAAGGTGGAGCAGGAGGAACGGGTGAAAACCACCCTAAAACTGGCTTTGGGGGTCTAAGGAAGCTGCAGGAACCCATCTCCATGATGAGCTGGTGACTCTGGCTTATCCTGGCCATGGGAAGCAGCGCTGTGCAGTGGGCACAGCAACTCAGGGAGGATCCAATGCTGCCCAGCATTGGAGAGTGGAGAGCTGAGCCCCATGGACAGGCAGAGCAGGGCTGGCAGCCAGAGCTGGAGCACTTCCAGCAGGATCTGGGGAGCAGCAGGAGCAGGAGCAACACGGAGGTGACTTCGTCAGGGGTGACTTTCCAGCTGATGGTGTTTCATGCCCATCAGCTCCATGCTGTGGGGATGAAGGATGGCCAAGGTGTGAGTGCTGCTCTTCACTCTGCTCGAGGAGGATTTGGGATCATGGCTTGGAGGTCCTGCAGGCAGGGACTTTGTTGGTCATCTAAGGTGGCTTTGTGCAGCTGGAGGGATGTAAAGCACTTGGTGGGGAGAGTGGATTCAACTGCTTTGTCCCACTGAAACCCCTGTGGGTACGGGACAGCTCGCTGCACCCCACTACCCTGGGAGGGCAGGATCCCAGCCATGGCAATGGGAAGGCAACTGGGCTTTACTGGGCAGGGAGTCAGGGCACTGGGGGACCTCAGCTGTGGAGCAGAGCCCTTCTGGAGGAGGCTAAAGCCCTGATTTCTGCTTTGCCCCCGTTGAAGCTGGGGATGCTCAGGGCTGTGCCAGACCAAGGGATGCGGTAAGTGCCTCTGCACGGGCATGGGGGTTTAAACCTCTCCCTTGGGGGGGGGATTCAAGCATCTCCGAGCCGGGTCCAGGTGATGTTTGAGAGGCAGAAAGGGCACAGCCGGGCCTTGGTTTGGGGGGGTGGTGGGGCTGATTTACCCCATTAGAGCCCCCTCCCTGCTCGCACCCCCCGGGACGGGTCCAGCCCCGCAGGTCCCCCCTCCCCGGCCGGGCCTCAGGGAGGACGGGGTTAAAGCTGCGGCTCCCGCACCGGCTCCGCGCCCGCCCTCCCCCCGCCTCCCGGCGGCGAGGAATTTCCTAAAACACCCAAAAAAAGTGGGAAAATAATAATAATAATAATAATAAAAAAAAACCCAAACCCAACACCCCCCCACCCCCCTCGGGCCCCCACCCCCATCTCCGCCTTTAATACCAACAAACAAACTCCTCGGCTCTCCCTAAAGGAGGCGCCTTTGACCGGAGCGAGGCGAGACCCGCCGGGCACCGGCATCGGCATCGCGGCACCCCCGGGACCCGGCACCTCGGCACCGGCATCTCTGTATCCCCTGGAACCGGCACCCCCCGGCACAGGCATCCCCGGCACCCCTGGGAACCGGCGTCTCTGCACCCCCGGCACCTCGGCACCGGCACCACCGGCACCAGGCACCCGACACCGCGACAGAGACCGCGGCACCGCCGGGTATCGACAGCAGGAGCGAAGCCTCCCGGCGCCGAGACCGAGCCATCACCGGGTACCGCACCGGGACCAGCACCGGGACATCGGGCAGAGGCACCCGCGGGCACCGGCACCGAAGCCGCCGGGCGCCGATCGCCGCGATGCTTCCCGGGGCAGGACCCCTCGCCTTCCTCCTCCGGTGCCTGCTGCTCCTCCTCGGCTCCGAGAGCCGCGCCCGGGCTCGTAAGTGTCCGTCCCCCCTCCGCCGCTCCCCTCCACGGGTCCCTCCGTGCCTCAGTTTCCCCATGGCCGGGGTCCCCGGCACTATGAGGGTGGGACTACGCTTTGCGGGCATGGCCCCGGATACGGGGGTGCAGGTGCTGGTCCTCCATGGCCGGGATGTGCCAGCAAGCCAGGTCCCCCATCCTGCAGCGGTGGGCACGCAGTGGTGTCCTCCACTACCTGCGCACACTGCTGGGTGCTGCTGAGGATGCTGGGGGCTGGAGGGGCTGGCAGGGATGTGCTGAAGGTCCGGGACCTTCCCGTGGGCTAGAAATGGTGCAGGGCAGGGTGTTGAGATGCAGCTCTTCCCCTGCACAGCTCCTGCTCAGCAAGGGCACATCTCCCCGCTGAGGGTGGACAGGCACATGGGCAATTTGGGGAAAGGATGCCCCCAGACCAAAGCTGGGGGCTTTTCCTCGTGTCCATCCCTTGTCCATCTCCATGTCCATCTCTTGCTCACCCCATGTTCTCACCTGCTTCTGCTCCCAGCTGGCAACTGGGATTTGGGATGGGAAAGGGATTTGTGCAGCGCTTCCTTGTTCAAGAAGCCTTGAAGGACTTGGCCAGGGCTGTTCAGGACTTGGGTAAGGCACTGGGACCTACTGGGCACCCCTACAACATCACAAAGCCACCTGAGCAAAGCAAAGCAGCACCCGCTGGGTCCCTCCGTGTATTCTCCTCTCTAATCCCAGCGGAGCCTGTCGGTGGCTGCATTAGGGTGATTGATGACCTGCCTGCTGCCAGCAGTGCTTTAGGCACTCGGCAAATAACCATCCTCCTGGAGCACTGACCCAGACTCTGAGCGCTGGATTTGCTTGTCCCGGCAGTGGAGCGTCCAGGGGGGAAAGGCAGGAGGATGGATGGGGCTGTGCAGAGCCCTTGGAGAGCAAAATCGGGGTGAGTTTGGCTACTTCCCCTTCCCTGGGCTCAGCCCGCAGCATCGTTCCTCGCACAAGGGATTTTGGGCTGACTCCGTGCCTCTGCCAGGGCTGTGTTACCCGTGGTACCCAGGTTAGGAGGAGGATGGAGACATCACCAGGAGGTTGAAGTAGGTGCTAGGTGAAGTCTTTGCTTTGCTGATGGAAGGAGAGTCCCTACATTGCACATAAACCGTGATGAATGGGGGCAGTGGGGGGTTGTCTGCTTCGGGAGGAAGTGTTGGGGTCCTTTTGCATCCCTTATGATGGTGATAAAGGGCTGGAGACTGCGGGACAGGGGCAGGGAAGTCCGGGATCACCTCTCTGCATCACTTTGGCAGTGCTGAGGGTACATCCCATGGTGCTGGGGGCTCCAGGAGCCCCATGCCTGAAGGTAGAGGGGTCTTGGTGATGAGACCCTCATCCTCCTCCATCCACCTCTACCCTTCATTGCCTCACATTTATCTCTGCGCTGAGCACTCGGGGAGGATGAAGACAAGAACAAATTAGCTCCGAGCAGCCTCATCAGCCAAGAGACCTCCAGTGTCGCGGCTAAAAATAGGTGAGGAGCAGAAACACTCGGGCTCGAAGGCAAGTCAGAAAGGAGGAATTTGCCCACAGAAACAGGCTATTTTAGGGGATTTACACTGTGAGCCGAGAGGCTGTCAGGGGCACAGGTTACTGGGCTGGATGCGCTGCGGGTGAGCAACGCGGCAGCAACAGCTGAGTGCAGGGATGGTTTGGCTGGAGGCATTTAAAGCCAGCATCTCTGGAGAGCACGGGGCAGGGGTGTTCTCCAGGAGCTGGGGGAGTTACTGCTTCATTTCATTTCATTTCTAATGTGGCTCCTGCAGAAAAAGGGAGCTCATGGGGTCTGTTCTATGAGTTTGGACCCGCTGTGATGGGGGAGTCGGTGGTCCAGGAGGGGAAGGAGTGGGATGAAAAGCAAACCCTACCTGTGGACAGGGTAAGGGAGAGGTGACGCCTGCACATCCTACTTTAGACACCCAAGAATCCCCTTGGGAAGGAGCAGGGGGAGCAGAACCCTGTCTGCTGCTCACAGAGGCCCTGAGGATGCTCTGGATGCAGGACTTGGTTCCTCCACCCTGGGGAGCTCAGGGATGCTTCATGAGGCTCAGGTGCAGGTTTCCAGGCTCCCACAGTGCCAAGAAGGAATTCCCAGCCCAGGACTGAGCGAGGCGAGGGTGTGGGAAGTGATCTGGATGTGAGCAGAGCCATTGGGATGCCACATGCCAAGGGCTGGGTGCGTTTTAAGCAGTCCCTTCTGAGCTGCGGTTGCACTTTAAGCCCTCCGTAAACACAGGGCTGTCACGGGAGTGCTGGGACTTTCTGTTCCAGACACTGCTTCTTACACCTTATTTCTGCTTTTAAAACCTACAAACTGCCTTGCATAAAATAAAGCATAAAATGTTCATGCTTTATTTATGTCTATTCATTTATATTTATTAAGTTTATAATGATCAAGCATAAGATGTTTGGGTGACCTGGTTTAGTGGGAGGTGTCCGTGCCCACGGCAGGGGGTTGGAACTGGATGATCTTGAGGTCCTTTCCAACCCAAACCATTCCATGGTTCTATAAACACAGCCCCTGTGCCTGGAGTGGGGCTGCCAGGCAGGTGTGGGACCCCCACAAAGGCTCCTGGGGCCATGAGCATGGCTCAG
This sequence comes from Pezoporus occidentalis, assembly GCF_034315485.1. Lineage (NCBI taxonomy): Eukaryota > Metazoa > Chordata > Aves > Psittaciformes > Psittacidae > Pezoporus > Pezoporus occidentalis. The sequence goes on from NW_026915484.1 coordinate 182,021, forward strand.
ATGGGTCCAACTTGGTGGCGAGCTGTGAGGGGACTGCCTGGGATGCAGAGACATAGAAAGGTTTGGGATGCAGGGACCTTAAAGCTCCTCCAGTTCCAGCCCCTGCCATGGGCAGGGACCCCTTCCACTGGAGCAGCTTGCTCCAAGCCCCTGTGTCCAACCTGGCCTTGAACACTGCCAGGGATGGGGCAGCCACAGCTTCTCTGGGCACCCTGTGCCAGCGCCTCAGCACCCTCACAGGGAAGAGCTTCTGCCTCATCTCCAACCTGAACTTCCCCTGTTTCAGCTGAACCCGTTACCCCTTGTCCTGTCACTGCAGTCCCTGATGAAGAGTCCCTCTCCAGCATCCTTGTAGCCCCCTTCACACACACTGGAAGCTGCTCTGAGGTCTCCACACAGCTTCTCTTCTCCAGGCTCAACAGCCCCAATGTTCTCAGCCTGGCTCCATACAGGAGCTGCTCCAGCCCCTGCTCATCCTCGTGGCCTCCTCTGGACTCCCTCCAACAGCTCCATGTCCTTATGTTGAGGACCCCAGAACTGCACCCAGTGCTGCAAGTGGGGTCTCACCAGAGCAGAGCAGAGGGGCAGCATCACCTCCTTCAGAGACCCCCTGCACGTGGGATGAAACAGGGGCGAAGCAGGGTGACACTTGTGGGGCATTCCGGTAGCATCCTTGTTGGAGGCACTTTGGTGCCTGGAGTGAAAGTCCCTGCCAGGGAGACTGAGGCATGGGGCTGGTGGAGGCTTGCTGCTGCAGGTGAGCAAACTGGGAGAGGTTTGTGCCTTTATGTTCTCTGCTTTGGGGTCTTGCAGGTGCATTAGTCCCTCTCTAGACACAGGTCAAGGCTTTACCTGCAGTAGGGCCTCACTTCTGTGGACTCTTGTGTGTCCTGTAGCACGTCTTGGGGGCTTGGAGCAAGCTGCTCTAGTGGAAGGTGTCCCTGCCCGTGGCAGGGGTTGGAGCTGGAGGAGCTTTGAGGTCCCTTCAACCCAAACCGTTCGGTGCTTCTATGATTCTATGACCCCATGATTCTATGATTCTTGTATTTGAGAAGAAAGTGGTCAGATGGGATCTGTTCCTGGAGGCATTTACAGTGGGAAACACCCCCCTTTCCACCTCTACTCCTGCTTCCAGGTCCCTTAGGGCCACCTCCAAGCACAGAGCAATCAGCAAGCGCAGGTTGGGTCTCCACGGTGGCACGGACCACGCTGGCCCGTTGTCATCTCCTTACCTAGGGAAGGAAAACAAGGTGGTGGCTTCACCTGGCTCCTTTGGTCCTGCAGCTTTGCAAACCCGCTGCAGCTCCAGAGCCCTCTCTGGCAAAGCAGAAGTGAAACAAGGTGACTTTTGTGAGCCTGCCGCTGCTGAAGATGCAATAAATGAGGTGACTGAGGGGCACGGGAGTAATTGGCTGCCACAAATGGCTTTTGACTCCGAGCGGAGGGGCAAGATCTCCAAAGTTTGGCCTCGGAGAATGAAATTATTAAACCTGGCATGGGAAAAAATGATCTAAACTTTTAAACCTCCTCCATCCATCCATCCATCCATCCCTCCATCCCTCCATCCATCCCTCCATCCATCCATCCCTCCATCCATCCCTCCATCCATCCATCCCTCCATCCATCCCTCCATCCATCCATCCCTCCATCCATCCCTCCATCCATCCATCCCTCCATCCATCCCTCCATCCATCCATCCCTCCATCCATCCATCCCTCCATCCATCCATCCATCCATCCATCCATCCCTCCATCCATCCATCCATCCCTCCATCCATCCCTCCATCCATCCCTCCCTCCGTCCATCCATCCATCCATCCCTCCATCCCTCCATCCATCCCTCCATCCATCCATCCCTCCATCCACCCATCTGTCCATCATGCATCCATCCATCCATCCATCCATTCATCCATCCATCCATCCATCATGCACCCATCCCTCCATCCATCCCTCCCTCCCTCCCTCCATCCATCCATCAAACCATCCACCCCTGCATCCATTCATCCATCATCCATCCATCATGCATCCATCCATCCATCCCTCTCTCCATCCCTTCCTCCCTTCATCCATCCCTCCCTTCATCCATCCCTCCCTTCATCCATCCATCCATCCATCCATCCATCCATCCATCCATCCATCCATCCCTCCATCCACCCATCTGTCCATCATGCATCCATCCAGCTACCCTCCATCCATCCATCTATCCCTCCATCCATCCAACCATCCATCCATCTATCCCTCCATCCACCCCTCCATCCATCCCTCCCTCCCTCCATCCATCAAACCATCCACCCCTGCATCCATTTATCCATCATCCATCCATCCATCCCTCCATCCCTCCTCCATCCCTCCCTCCATCCCTTCATCCATCCATCCATCCATCCATCCATCCATCCATCCATCCATCCATCCATCCATCCATCCATCCATCCATCCCTCCCTCCCTCCCTCCCTCCCTCCCTCCATGCATCCCCAAACATGCTGCTGCCTCGGGCCCAAGCCCTGGCATCACACAACTGAGACGTGGACAAGTGTCTGCTGCTGCCCACGGTTGCCAGGCAGCTTTCATGTGACCATCAGGCCCTCTGCACACATGAATCAAGCTGCTCTCGAGGGCTGGACCCAAACCAGGGCTCCACTTGGGATTAAATGCTTGGAGGAAGCAGCCAACTGGCATGGGAGCCTGCAAGCCGAGCGGGGCCGCTGCGCACGGAGGCAACTTCATCTCTTCCCCCGCAGCGTAATCCATGAGGATGCTGCAAGCAGGGAAGAATGAAGTCGTTTTCTCACCCTTTGGCTATGAGAAACGATGCTTTCTTCTTCTTTTTTTGTGGAGTTTTGTGGAGTTTTATTCCTTTTTCGTCTGGGTTTCTGCAGTTCCCAGCCCCATTGTCCCCGTTCCTGTGTGGTTTGCTGTAAGCACATATCCTGCGTGGCTGGAAATATGGGTGTGCTGAGTTGTGAAGAGGCTTGGAGCAGGCTATGGGGACAATGTAAAGAGCTGACGGCCCTGCCTTGGCAGAGGGGATGGACTAGGTGATACCCAGAGCTCACTTCCAACCCTAGTGATTCTGTGTTTCTATGTAGGCAAAAGGAAGGAAAATGCTTCTGCCTGTGCCTCTGGTGGCAGCCACCCCAAAAGTAACTCAAATCTCCACCGCTGCAGATGCAACGTGGCCCCATAGTGCTGTGCTTGGGCTAGGTGGTGTGGGCAGTGGTGGCCACCTCCTCTGAAGGAATAACTTGGAGAATCAAGTGCTTGAAGCCATCAACTCAATGAGGAGCTCAGGGTTGCTGGCAGGCTCACAGGGATTGAGTTGGAATCATAGCAGCCTTCCAGTGTCTGAAGGGGGTCTATAGGGATGCTGGGGAGGGACTCTTCATTAGGGACTGCAGTGATAGGACAAGGGGTGATGGGCTCAAACTGAAACAGGGGAAGTTTAGATTGGATCTGAGGAAGAAGTTCTTTCCTGTGAGGGTGCTGAGGCACTGGAATGGGTTGCCCAGGGAGGTTGTGAATGCTCCATCCCTGGCAGTGTTCAAGGCCAGGTTGGACAGAGCCTTGGGTGCCATGGTTTAGTGTGAGGTGTCCCTGCCCATGGCAGGGGGTTGGAACTGGATGATCTTAAGGTCCTTTCCAACCCAAACCATTCTGTGATTCTGTGATTCTATAATTCTATGGAAGGGACCCATAAAGAGCATCATAGACCCATAAGGCTGCCCTTCCCAGTGGTCACAGGGTCTGGCCATGGTAGAGCATTGCTTGGGTCTATCCTGAGTTGGGCTGGTTCAGCTTGGAGAAGAGAAGGCTCCTGAAGGGGAGACCTGAGAGCAGCTCCAGTGCCTGAAGGGGCTGCAGGAAAGCTGGAGAGGGGCTTGGGACAAGGGCCTGTAGGGCTAAGAATGATCTTGGAGCAAGCTGCTCCAGTGGAAGGGGTCCCTGCCCGTGGCAGGGGTTGGAGCTGGAGGAGCTTTAAGGTCCCTTCCAACCCAAACCACTTTGGCATCCTATGGTCAGGAGCTGAAGGGGATGTGTCTGCCCACTGCAGCGTTTTGGTATGGGTTTTGCCTCGGTGGTTGGAGAAATGCTTTGAGCAGGTGGCACCTCCAGCTTTGGCAAGGGACAGCACTGGCCAGGCTCTCTGAATCACTGCTTTGTCCCTGCTGCCAGCGCAGAGCATGGGATGGCCATAAACTGAAACACAACAAGGTTCACCTCAACAGGAGGAACAGCTCCTTTACGTTGAGGGGTACCCGAGCCCTGGCAGGGGGGTCTCCATCTCTGGGGACATTCAAACCCCACCATGGACACGGTCCTATTTAAGCCTTGCCTTGGCAGGGGGTTGATCTCCAGACGTCCCTTCCAGCCCTGATGGTCCTGTCATGGTTTTAGCATCATTGGGGTGCTGAATGCCACTGGGCTCGTTTTGGGCACCTCTGAGGAGTCCTGCCAGCAGCACAGCAGGCTCAGCACCCACCAGCTTGCCTGTATTCACACGATGGGCTGCAGGAGCTGGGCCCCATGCCTTCAAAACCAGCCCTTTCCCCTCTCCCCACATCCCCAGGGCACCACAAGCTTTTAAAAGACCCATAAATGCTTCAGGGAGCGTAAATATCTCCACTACCTTGAGCAACGTCATCGCCCAAACTACCTCAAATCCCCCTGATGACATAACCCTTAAATCACCTCCAGCTTTTAGTGGGGCTTTGGGCACCGAAAGCACCAATAACACACATTCATGGAAGAACTTAAGCCCTGGAATGTTCCCCCTGGCTGCTCGGGGCTTGGGGAGACATCACAAGAGAGCAGGAGCTGGGCTGTGGTGGGAGTTATGGGGTCTGGGTTCCTGCACGTTCAGTTGGGGTCAGAGCTCGGGCCTGCAGGACCGGTGATGCTTTTTGATGTGAGCGTTAGGGATGGCGGAGTTGGGGTTCCTGTGGGGAGTATGGGCATGATTTGGGCATGGTTTTGTCCCACAGGTCCTGCTGTGGGCTGGCTTCATCCTGCCAAAGAGTTATAGAATGATAGAATAGTTTGGGTTGGAAGTGACCCCAAAGCTCATCCAGTCCAACCCCCTGCAATGAGCAGGGACATCTTCATCTCGATCAGGTTGCCCAGAACCACATCCAGCCTGGCCTCACGTATCTCCAGGGATGAGGCATCCATCACCTCTCTGGGCAACCTGTGCCAGTGTTTTACCACCCTCATTGTAAGGGATTATCACTCTGGTCCCTGGTGAAGAGTCCCCCTCAGCATCCTTGTAGCCCCCTTCAGACCCTGCCCCAGCTCTTCCCATCCCATTCTCTCACAGAGCTTCTGGTTGTCTTTCAGGGCCGGACGTGTTCTGTGACTTCAATGGCAAGAAGTACAGCCCGGGGGAGAGCTGGCACCCCTACCTGGAGCCGCAGGGGCTGATGTACTGCATCCGCTGCAGCTGCTCCGAGGCAGGTCCCGCCGAGGTGCCCCGCGCCGTGGGGGGGATGCTGCTGCAATGGCCATTGGCTTGGCAGCTTTAAAGCAGATGAGGTTTAAAGCGGGTCTAGTTTGACCAGAAAAGCCCTTTCCAGTCCCATATGGACATCGGATTCATCTCTTTCCTTTTGAAAATACCCCCTGTCGCCATAGGGTGGTGGGGTCACCTTATGAGGGAGCTATCTCAGTAGCGTTGGTGAGCTGCAGGCTCAGGGCTGCAGTGGGACCATGGGTGGTGTTTGATGATGAGACCATGGGCTGGTTGGGGTTAACCTGGGGATGGAGACCTCCATGGCTGGGTTGACCTGGGGATGGAGATCTCCTTGGCTGAGTTGACCTGAGGATGGAGACCTCCATGGCTGGGTTGACCTGGGGATGGAGACCTCCATGGCTGGGTTGACCTGGGGATGGAGACCTCCATGGCTGGGTTGACCTGAGGATGGAGACCTCCATGGCTGGGTTGACCTGGGGATGGAGATCTCCTTGGCTGGGTTACCTGGGGATGGAGATTTCCTTGGCTGGGTTGACCTGGGGATGGAGACCTCCATGGCTGGGTTGACCTGGGGATGGAGACCTCCATGGCTGGGTTGACCTGGGGATGGAGACCTCCATGGCTGGGTTGAACTGGGGATGGAGACCTCCATGGCTGGGTTGACCTGGGGATGGAGACCTCCATGGCTGGGTTGACCTGGGGATGGAGACCTCCATGGCTGGGTTGACCTGGGGATGGAGATCTCCTTGGCTGGGTTGACCTGGGGATGGAGACCTCCTTGGCTGGGTTGACCTGGGGATGGAGACCTCCTTGGCTGGGTTGACCTGGGGATGGAGACCTCCATGGCTGGGTTGACCTGGGGATGGAGACCTCCATGGCTGGGTTGACCTGGGGATGGAGACCTCCTTGGCTGGGTTGACCTGGGGATGGAGACCTCCTTGGCTGGGTTGACCTGGGGATGGAGACCTCCTTGGCTGGGTGAGCTACACCAGCACAATCAGTTGTGATAATGTGCCCACCATCCAACATCTCCCTCCTCTGGCAGGGGTGAACGTGGAGCTGAATGAACCTTCTCTGACTCTGTCTCTCCCCAGAATGCCAACATCAGGTGCTACCGGATCCAGTGCCCGGCTCTGCAATGTGCCAGCTCCGTCACGGACCCCCAGCAGTGCTGCCCGCGGTGCCTTGGTAGGTGGACATCCCATGGGGAGAGGGTGACAAGGTGGCCATGGTCCTGCAATCGCCGGGCAGCCTGTACCTGCACTTCTGCCTTATCTCCAGCCGAAATCCCCCCTGTTTCAGTCTGAACCCATCACCCCTTGTCCTATCACTCCAGTCCCTGATGAAGAGTCCCTCCCCAGCATCCTTGCAGCCCCCTTCACACACTGGAAGCTGCTCTGAGGTCTCCACGCAGCTTCTCTTCTCCAGGCTCAACAGCCCCAGTGCTCTCAGCCTGTCAAACCCTTCCAGGTTTCACCTCTGTGCTGAGCTCAGCAGGCTCAGGGCAGCCCCGTTCTCCAGAAGCTTTATGACCATGCGATGCCCTGGCCACTTCTTCCTGGGGTGTCAACAGCTCCTCACCCTTTTGGCTTGGGTTGGTGGGGAAGCCGCTGAGCATCCGTGCGACGCCGGTGCCTGGCTCTCATCCTGTTGCTTCCTCATCTTTTGCAGAGCCACATTCCCCTTCTGGCCTGCGGGCACCCCTCAGGTCCTGCCAGTACAACGGGACAAGCTACCAGCAAGGGGAGATGTTCACCACCAGCGAGCTCTTCCCCAGCCGCCAGCCGAACCAGTGTGTGCAGTGCAGCTGCTCCGTAAGCGACCAGCGAGCCCAGGGGAGGCAGGGGAGGGGGCTCGGGCTCTGCTCCTGCACCCCAACAGCGTCCCACCAGGGCACAGACCTCATTGAGGACCACTGGGGGCACCCATGGTGGGATGGTTTGTCATCAGGATGGGGCTGTCAGTGCAGGAGGTTGAGCTTCCTCTCAAAGGGAGCTGGGCTCTCCCTGCCCGGTGACTAAGGACCACTACAGAGATGGGTGCTTCCCTCTCTTTGATCCCAAGCAGGGTCCATTAGGCCCTGAGGTTGGAGCACAAAGCACTCTCCTGCATCTCCTTCCCAAAGGGAACAGCATGAACAAGCTGCTCCAACAGTGGGTTATGCACTGGAGATCCCACAGGCCAGTTCTGGGGGTCCTTGGGGTGGGCAGGGGACAGCCCTATCCCCACTGAGCACAATGGGGTTCTTTGCCTGCTGTGAGGACCAGGGCTCTGGGGCTCTCCATGCAGCATCCAGCTATCCCACCTGTCCCACTGAGGCATCCTATGGCAGATGGACAGCAGAGAGGACACCCAGGAGCCTTTCCACGTGTGTTCTAGCTGCAGAACAGATGGAGTTTGTAGCTGGGAGAGCTCAGCATGCTTGGCAAGCAACAGCAACAGGAGGTACCAGCTCTTGGGCTTCGGAAGCTCCTGGGATGTGGAGCTGGTGAGATCGAGTGAGCTCCAGAAAGGATTTGGTGGCTCCAAACCACTGCTGGGTGCCTGGATCTCATGGTGGCACCAAACCACTGCTGGGTGCCTGGATCTCATGGTGGCACCAAACCACTGCTGGGTGCCTGGATCTCATGGTGGCACCAGCAGCCAGCTCCTGCCCTGCCTGGATGGAGCTCACCACCCCTTGATCTTCATTTTGTTTGCTTGGATTTGAGGGGAGGCTGAAGCCAGAGCTGAGATGAGCTTGAGCACCAGGAGCTCCCCTGGACCCCCCTGCAGCATCTTCATCCCCAGTCTCTGGGCCATTGATGTGCAGAGCCATGCCCTGGAGAAGGGCTATGCATGTGCTTTCCAGGCTGCCCACACAAAGCATCTACAGGAAGCATCTGCCTTTTACACCCACCTGCAATGACTCTGCACGTCCTCGATGGTCCTGCTTGCCCTGCCTGAGGGCTCTGATAGTGGTTCAGGATGCTGAGTGCTCCTCAGCACACAGGGAGTGCCCATTGCCAGCAGTGGAGGGATGCTCCTTCTCCATGAGCCTCCAGCAACGCCGTGAGACCGGACCTGGCTGCGCTCTGCCCAGAGCTCTTCCAGAGGCTGGGATCCTGTGAAAGCCCATCACCACCAGGTCCTGACAGGGCTGCCTTGGGAGCTGGCAGCAGCTCTGAGGAAGGTGTGTGGAGCGTGGAGCCCTGCCTGCCAGGAGCTGAGTGTCAGCAGATGAATGGAGCAGCTCCTCCTCCTGGAGAGGGAGCGAGGAAGGGGGACTGGAGGTGCCGATGCTGGGCTGGGATGCTGGGAGGAACTGCTCATGCTGGCTGCAAGCCTCTGCCGTAACAGAGGGCTGCAGACATGGCTTTCACCACCCATCATACAGAGCCTTTGCATGGGAGCAGGCTCCACGGGTCTGCGCTTTGCTTCCAGCAAGTAATTGGCCTAAGCTTGGCCAGGAAAGAAAGAAGAGTGAGAAAGCCCAAATCGCCTCCTCCTCTCATGCCAAGAGCACGCACGCTGTGGTTGCCATCAGCTTGATAGCGAAGTACATGTAAAGCTGGTCTGAGCCCTTGGTGATTGTGCACACCTTGGAGCGGGGTGGCGAAAGGAATAGCTGAGGTGTAGGAATCACACAGCTTCTGAGGCTGCATCCCCTCATAGGGACCCCAGCTGGGTGCCAGCCCATCACCTAGGGACAAACACCAGGAGGGAGCACTTGAATCCAACTCTGTGTGCAGGCCTGGAGCTGCTTTCGCATCCCATCGCATCCCATCCCATCCCATCGCATCCCATCGCATCCATCCCATCGCATCCATCCCATCCCATCCCATCCATCCCATCCCATCCCATCCATCCCATCCCATCCCATCCCATCCCATCCCATCCCATCCCATCGCATCCATCCCATCCCATCGCATCCATCCCATCCCATCACATTCCATCCCATCCCATCGCATCCATCCCATCCCATCGCATCGCATCCATCCCATCCCATCCCATCGCATCCCATCGCATCCATCCCATCCCATCCATCCCATCCCATCCCATCGCATCCCATTCCATCGCATCCCATCGCATCCATCCCATCCCATCACATCCATCCCATCCCATCCCATCCCATCCACCGCTGTCCCCAGGAGCTCCGTGTCCTTGTCAGAGGCCCTGGCCCTCCCTCAGGCTCTGTTTATCCAGCAGGATAATGCCTTGGATACGAAGAGGAAAATCCAGGGATGGAGTGTTGCAGGGGCTGTGTCCGATGCGCTCAGCTGCTGGAACAGCTGCAGGAACAGCTGGTCTAAACCTCCCTGAGACCTCCCAGAGACCAGATCCGCTGGGAGAAATCCTGCTTTTTATCACACTTGCTCTTTGCCGCCGGGAGCAGGTCTTTGCCATGAGCCTCTGCTCAGGAGGAGAAGGAAGGAAGAGGCTGCGTGGCCAAACCCTGCTCCCTGCAGGTCTGCATCCCATGGAGGGCCCTGAAGCAGAAGCCTGGTTTGGGTTGCTCCATCCTCCACCACATCCTCTCATTGACCAAACCTTCTTCCTCCTCTTCACATCCCTTTCACAGCGGTTTGGCTTCCTGGTGGGAGAAGAAGCTGCTGTGGCTTGGTTTGCTATGGGTATCATTGGTTAACCTCTTGGCTTTGGTTGGCTGAGAGCTTGTGGACACCTGGTTCATGGAGGAGAGGCCCTTGCTGTTGAGGTCCGGGTGCTGCTGTGCTGCTGAACATCCTTTTTTACCCTCCTGCAAAGCAGCCAAACCTCATCCCTGCTGCAAACAAGTGCAAGTCCACTGACTGAGGAGGGATTGGGATGCAACAAGGTCAAGATCGGCCTTGACCTGTGGTCTTCAGCTTGAATCACTACAGGAATGATGTTTCCTGAGCTAACCAGCACGCCAGTGGAAGGTTACATCTGCACCTCCATCCATAGCTCTTGACCCAGTGTCTTTGTGAGCTTGGCTCTGATGCTACTGGATAACCCAAGAGGGAGGGCAGAGCAGAGCTGTGGAGCTGGGTCTGGCTTCAGCATCATCACTCTTCCCCTTTCCACTTGCCTCTTCCAGGTCCTTGTCCTGGGAGATGCCAGAGGAAAGGCTCTTTGAGCTGGTGGCTGTTGTGCAGCCTTTCCAAGCGTGTGGTGGCCATTTCAATGTGGCAGCACTGATGATGCTTGAGAGGAAGGCGCTGCCTCCTTCTCCTTGGGGAATACCCCCCCCCCATTCTTGCTCTTGGCCATGAGCATGCCAGGAGAGGACACCACAGACCATGTTCCACCCCACAGGACGGAGCTTGCATGCACAGATCTTCATCCTTCATCAGCTGATAGACTGGTGGTAGTTGAGGATGGATTCCTGGCTGGCTTTTGCTTTAGGATCGATCGGACACCCCGCACACAGGACATAGAGCCCTGTCCATCTCTTCATGATGCTGATGATGCTTTTGTTGCTCCTGCTCTCCTAGGAAGGCCAGATCTACTGTGGCTTGGTGACCTGCCCGGAGCTCCTGTGTTCCTCTCCCCTCACCGTGCCGGATTCCTGCTGCCAGGTCTGCAAAGGTAATGAAGGGCCCAGGAGCTGCTCTTATGTGAGGGTGGGGAGACCCCAGAGGGTTTCCACCGGCTGGCAGGAGCCCCCTGAAGCCACTGTGGCAGGATTTGGGAAGCCTGTGCTGTAAATCAGAGCTGTTCCTCTGTCTTGGCTGCATCATAAAACTAAAGATGAGGGCTTCCCCTCCGCATCTACTCGCGTACACTGCGGAGTGAGGAGGGCATCAGGCTCCCCGTCTCCAGGTGAGACAGACTCAGGAGGGAAAGAGCAGGTTCCCCCCTTGCTGACAACGAGCTCACAGCACAAAAGGACTCTTTGCCACGAAGCTGGAAGGCCGTGGTGGTCTCCTGGCCCCGGACGTAGAATGAGCTCCTTCCAAACCCTCCTCCTGTGCAGTTTGTGCTCCTCCCGCTTGGGTTTTGGTGCAGCTGGGACCTGTCCTTGACTTGGTGGGAAATGTCTTCGGATTTCTTTTGTTTTGAATCAGAGACCTCAGAGCAGCTCCCAGTGTGTGAAGGGGGCTGCAAGGATGCTGGGGAGGGACTCTTCATTAGGGACTGCAGTGATAGGACAAGGGGTGATGGGTTCAGACTGAAACAGGGGAAGTTCAGGTTGGAGATGAGGCAGAAGCTCTTCCCTGTGAGGGTGCTGAGGCGCTGGCACAGGGTGCCCAGAGAAGCTGTGGCTGCCCCATCCCTGGCAGTGTTCAAGGCCAGGTTGGACACAGGGGCTTGGAGCAAGCTGCTCTATGGAAGGGGTCCCTGCCCGTGGCAGGGGTTGGAGCTGGATGGGCTTTAAGGTCCCTTCCACCCCAAACCATTCCATGATTCACAGTTTTTCTTTCACTTCTCCCTTCCCTCCTGCCACCATAAGCACCTCCTTCATTTGCTCTCCAAAGCTACAAGCTGTTAAAGATGATGCAGAGAGAGGTCCAAGTTTTGGGGCAGATTTTGGCTGTTATCAGTTTGGTTTGATGATTTTGAGTATTTGGGGGGGAGTGGGGTGGGTTTTATGTTTGGTTTTATTCTCTTCATTTGGGGATACATCCAAAGCTGTGCAGCAGGCCTTGGTTATATGTTAATATAAACGTTAAGTATCCCAGATAAGGAATAAGTTGGAGCTTAAACCCTTGAGAGGGTTTCTGTTCCTGATAAGGACAGCTCTGCTTTCAGGAGGGGAGAGACCCTCTACATAAGTACTGAAAGCCAAAGGCTTTGAATTCCAGCCCCACTGGACCCTGCTTCCTCCTGTGAGCAGGGGAAAGCTGTGCATCACCCCTGCGCTTCCCTCCTCTGTGCCCTGACATTGAGTCAGGTTTAAGGTCCCTTCCAGCCCAAGCCAGTCTGGGATTCTCTGATTCCATCTCCATCACCTCACACGTTAACTCTGGGGTGTTTTCACGCCACCTCCCTTCAGCAGCCACAAGGCCACGTCCTTCTTGGAGCTGAGCTGTTGTTAACAGCGGGGAGAAAAGCGTGTTTGGGGTATGGCACCCGTCTGATGGGAATTAAAGCTCCCCTGCACTCACAGCACCGTGAAGGGAGCTGCTTGCAGTCAAGGAGAGCAGATCCTCACCCGGCCCCGCAGCGTCTCACAGGACCCTGTTTTCCCTTGCAGATGGCTCACAGGAGAAGTCCACGGAAGAGGAGCCCCTGCAGTTAAACAGAGGTGTTGTACGTGACGTTTGACTCTTAAACCTCAGCCCAGCCCCATTGCACAGCTCAAAGGAAGCCGTTTGTCCCTGAGCCCTAGGTAGAATCAGAAGCCCCTGGTTTACAGATGAATCCTGTGTGGGAATGGGCTCTGAGGGCTCTCAGCACAGGCTGAGACCTCAGACCACCAAGGAAAGACTCTTGTCCTGTTCCTCTGAAGCACCTCCAGTGTCTTTGGAAGGGCAAAAGACTTGGAACTGGAAACCTTGGGCACTTCCCGTTGTTGGGAAGTTGAGGTTAAAGCAGCTGAGGAACATGGACAGAGGTAACCCACAGCCAGACGTGACCCTTACCCACAGTCAGATGGCCCAAAGCTCTCTTTGGGTGCTTTTTGCATCAGGAGACGGTGTCTCCTCTCCAGCCTGCCCTCAGGGGTCTCCAGTCTCCAGTCACAGAGCAGCCAGTGCCTGTTTGTAGCAGCAGCTCCAGCAAGGAAGAAGTGACTCCTTGGCTCCAGGGGTTGATTCCTGGTGACGTTTCAGAGCTGGGCAGCCCATGGCAGTCCTGTGGGATTAAGTCACAGCTCCTGACCCTGCCCTTTTCCATGCTGCGGGGGGCAACGCCAGCATCCCACCTCCATCACCTCCAAACCCTCCAAACCAGGCACAAGGGAACCCGTTGTGCCGCGTGTCGCGTCCCAGCAGCTTGCTCTTGGGAGCCTGGGATGCTCCTTGGGATGCCAGTCCTGCTGGCTCCACACCAAGCCTCCTGGTGCTGCCGGGTGGGAGGGCAGGATGCGGCCCATCCTTACCTCTCTGATCCTGTTTGGATAGCATGGATCCCAGTCCTCAGCTTCCCAGCAAGCATCTAGGCAAGACCTAGCCTATGTTAGTGATGTAGGACCTCACTTGCTTCTCTGAGGGCACTGGGTTGCTGCCCCAATGAGGCTGACCCACATGCAACATAGGGAGGACACCAATGTGGGGCACAGGCACTGTTACAGCGACCTGGATCATTGCTCATCCCTGTCTCTGGGCCTTCCTTTCCCAACGGAAGGTGTGTAGGACACTGCATGGCTTTGGAGTGAGAACAACCCAACTGCCCGGGTCTGAGTCCCCTTCTTTCCTCTCTCTGGTCACAGAGGCACTCACAAGACCAGTGCCTGGGGGAGGCCATGGGCAGGAAGCCTCCCGGAGCCACTGTGGCCGCTGCCCTCAGCTCTTCCCTGGAGTTCGTGCCCAGGAGCTTCAAACCCAAGGGAGGAGGTGGCACCACCGTGAAGATCGTCTTGAAAGAGAAGCACAAGAAAGGTGAGGGGTGGAGGGGGTGGGCTGCGTGTGCGTGGAGGAAGGGGGCTTCTCCAGGACATGGAATGCTCCAAGGAATCTGGCTCAGGAGCAGGTTTCCACCACCAAGTCCTTCCTATTTCTCCACAGCCATTCTCACCCAGCTATCTCAGCCCTGGTGGCCCATACAGTCTTGATGGCATGTTCAAGGTCAGGTTGGATGGAGTCTTGGGTGCAATGGGTTAGTGTGAGGTGTCCCTGCCCATGGCAGGGCGTTGGAACTGGATGATCTTAAGGTCCTTTCCAACCCAAACCATTCCATGAGTCTATGATACTAACCTACTGCTTCCCAAAAGGCGTTGGGAGAAGGTTGATCCTTGGGGTGCTTTGGAGATCTGGGACCTGGGAAGGGAGATGCTCAACTGGAAGATTCCACATGGTCCTTCCATGGCAGTGCCGCAGAGGGACAGGATGATGCTCCTTGCACCTACCACGTGCTGGGTCTATCCCAGCGCTGTGGTCTTCCTCCTGGAGGAGGGAAAGAGAGACGAGGAGGTAACCCTCATGGAGATAAAGGCGATGAGGAGGTAACCCTATGGATGCAGAGGGGAGAAGACAGGTCATTCCTCCTGCTGGGGCTCTCCCACCCCTGTGTCTCCAAAGGGCTCTTCCCAGACCTTGGACATGAAGGCCTGGAGGAAGCTGTGGGACCTCCAAACGTGTTCGTGGAGGAGTCAGCAGGTGGCACTCTTCACTGTGCTTCATGCCTGGGCCTGCCTCCGAGGGACCCTGGGCTTCAGAGCCCTGGAGGATGCCGAGGTCCTGCCCACGCTCACCCCACCGGGGAGGTTGTCCCCAGCAGCACCCGTCTCCTGCAGCTTGGTCCCCGGCCCCGTAGAGTCAATAGGGTTGGAAAAGCCCTTTAAGCTCATCCAGTCCAACCCTTCCCAGCACTGCCAAGGCCACCACTGAGGCACTGAGGTCTCGTCTACGCCTTCCATGGCACCTCCTTAGCGGGGTGGCTGCCGTATCCCCTTGTCTGCTGCTGGATGTGCCGCCAGAGCACCGTGCTCCTCAAGAGAGCAGGGCCACCCGTTTCCGAGGTGTGAAATGAGTTGGGCTCCACCAAGCATTGGCTTTGCAAAGAGGAGGGGGATTCATTTCCCCTCTTTTCTTTCTCTCCTCCAGCCTGTGTGTACAACGGGAAGACCTATTCCCATGGGGAAGTGTGGCATCCCGTCTTCCGGCTCTACGGCCTCCTGCCCTGCATCCTTTGCACTTGCAGGGATGGTGTCCAGGACTGCCAGAAGATCACCTGCCCCAAGGAGTATCCGTGTGAGCATCCAGAGAAAGTAGATGGGAAATGCTGTAAAATATGTCCAGGTAGGTGAGATCCCACCTTCTCCTGCAGGTACCTTCCAGGTCCTTCCTTTAGCCTTGGTTTGAAGCCCCAGGCAGATGCGTTCACATCACTGGTCACTTGAATCGACATCAGCTCAGCAGGGCAAGCACCAGTGTAAGGGTTGGTCTGCCTTGAAGGGCAGCAGGACTGGCCCAAGGTGAGGAAGGCGCATCTATCCCATAAGGTTGTATCTGTTGGGTGGCTGTAGCCTGGAGAAAGATGCTCAAGGAGGGACGTGACAAGAGTCTTCAGATAGAGAGGAGATGTTTTCTGGGGAGAAGGTCTGTTCTCCAGAGCTTCAACTGGGACAAGAAGTCATAGGGTTAAATTGTGGCAGCTGAAACGTAGGTTTGAAGTTAGGAGGATGCTTCCCAGCTGTGGTGTTACCTGTGGCACTCGTGGCTTGATTGAACTGGAGTTGAATTCCCCAGTCCTGGAAGGGGAAGGTTTGGCACACAACGGTTGGGGTGCTCCAGGTAGAACTGGGCTGATGCTGGGGCTGGGACACGGTGGAGAGGACCTCTTTATTTCTCATATTCAATGGGGTTTGGGTCTCTTGGCTGCTTCTTGGTCGTTGGAAAGCTGTTCACCTTGAACCACACACCTGGCAAAGATGGGGCAGAGCAGGTCTGTTCCCACTGCAGAGCATCCCTGTCATTCAGCAGTAGATGTTTAGCTGAGGGACCACCCAGTGCTTCCCTGGAGACACTGGAGGTACCTGAGCACCTCTGAGCATCCCTGCGGATGCAGCGCTTCCTGACTGATCTCTGATGTGCATCCTCAAGGTGGTTTCCTGGAGGGGTCTCAGCAGGGAGAGCCAGCAAAGGGCATCGGCACACTTCACAGTGCGGGATGAGAAGTGGGAGATTCCAGCCTCTGAGCAGGGATGCTCTGAGCCAGCAAAGGGCATCGGCACACTTCACAGTGCGGGATGAGAAGTGGGAGATTCCAGCCTCTGAGCAGGGATGCTCTGAGCCAGCAAAGGGCATCGGCACACTTCACAGTGCGGGATGAGAAGTGGGAGTTTCCAGCCTCTGAGCAGGGATGCTCTGAGCGAGCGAAGGGCAGAAGCTCAGCTTGTTTTAATAAGGTTCCTGATGTGTTTATGAGCAGGATTTATGACGTGGTGCCTGGTGGGAACGGGATGTGATGACTGAGCAGAGCCCTTCCAGTCTCGCATTCCCATTATAGTGGCTCTTTCTGCTTTCAAGTCTACAACTTTCTCTGCTGGGATCTCTCGTCTGCTCGGTCTTCATTTATTTCCAGTTAAACACTCTGACCCAGCCAAAACGGCTTTCTCCTTGCTTTCCAGTACTCCCAGATTGCAATCTCACACACACACACGTGGCTCAGCCGAGTCTCAGGCTCGTCCTTTGCTTTGCTGCATGGAGGTTTCACCCATCTTCCTTTTCCAGGCAGCTCCCAGGACTTTGCTCCTCTTCCTCCTTTGTTCCCAGCAGCTTGGGGACAAACGGAGTGATTCCTGTTAACAAAGGGATCCTGACTGCAGGGGAACCCGGTGCTGTGATGCATGGGTTGGATGGGGAGACCATTGTGGTTGCTGGGAGCAGGAGTAGTGGCTGGGACCGCTGTGTCCCTGCTTCTCCTCCGCTGCACTCCTGGCCATAAGAGTGAAGCTCCAAGGTTGTTAAATACCTGTTGTACCTGCAAGGATGTGTAGTTCCTTCTCTGTCGTAAAGGCGGGGATTCCTCAATGGGTGCAAAGAGCAGCCAGGGAGTGAGTGAAGTTCACTGGTCCGGGATGGAGGTTTCCCTGCATCCGGACCCCGCGGTGGCAGGGATGAGGGTGGTGGGTTGCAGCTGTCCCCCATCACATCACACTGAGCCTGCAGAGCTGAATGCTTGTCCTGCCATTTGACAAAGCCCTGCTTTGCATCCCTTTAAAGCGGGATTTCCATCCCCTCTCTGAGCAGAGCAGCTCAGGACCATGCCAGCAAGCACAGAATGAGGCCTAGAATAACTGTCCTACTAAAATAAACCCCAGGCATCTATTCATAGCCAAACTTTCTTTCGAGTAGTGTAAAACAGCTCCAGCATCCAAAAGGACGGGGAGAACAAGGCTAAATTCAGCAGAGCTGAGCTTCTCTGCGTTCCAAAGACCACAACCAAAGGCAATAAATCTCCTTCCAAACCCACGGGGGATTCTTAATTACTCCAGATCCATTAAAAGCATGAAACAATCAGCAGCTCTGCGTTAGCAAGGACGCTGGAAGTCACGTAGGGGCCTGCCGGTGCCCCCGCTGAGGGTCTCCCCACTGTTGTACCCCATGTGGGGCGAGGCTTTGGGCTGGGGCTGAGCCGGGCGCGATGCCCAGGCCCGGTGCTGGCTCCCGTGTTGCGGGCTCATCCCTGCGTGTTGCTGGCATTGATCCTGCGGGATGGCAACAGGAGAGAGATGGGAAGCAGGGAATTCAGCCTGGGCTTTGCAGTGGTGATGGTGACGCCCCAAGGTCCTTGCAGTGGGTATATGGGGGATGCAGGTGGGGAAAATCCCCCTTCCCCATCCCTGCTGGCACAAAGGATACCGAAATCATGGGGAATGGGGATGAGCAGATTCAGAGATCCTTTAGCAACATCTCCCTTTGCTGTAGATTGTGGTGTTGGGAGCCAAGGTCCATTCGGGGATGTGGTTATCCCACATGGCATCAAACCCAGTGAGATGCCTTTCTCTTGATGCCAATAGGGAGGCCAATGAGATGCAGGGGCTTTGCAGTGGTGATGGCACCACACCAAGGTCCCTGCAGTGGGTATGGGGCATCCAGGTGGAGAAAATCCCCCTCCTCCATCCCTGCTGGCAAAGAGGAAGCCAAAATCAAAGGGAATGGAAAACCTGGGGCTAAGCAGATCCACAGACCCTTTATCAACATCTCCCTTTGCTGCAGATCGCAGTGTTGGGGATGAGAGCCCTGGAGCCAAGGTCCATTCGGAGACACAGTGTCCCACGCAGCATCAAACCCAACGGGATGCCTTTGCCTTGCCCTGGGTGCTGAGCTGCCTCCTCCAAGCTCCTTCCTGCCCCGTTCAATGAGCTCTGTCCTTGTTCTTGCCCAGAAACCAAGGTCAAACCCACTGCTGAAGCAGCCACCACGCGCTGCGCCAAGAACCCCAACCGCGTCCTGGTGTACATGTTTGTGCCACCGAGCTCCGGTTCCTCCAAGGAGATCCTCAGGACGATGGCAGTGGAGAAGGAGCCTGCAGAAGAGGTGGAAATCTACAACTGGAAGCTCATTAAAGGTGGGTCATGTCCCGCCAGCAGCCAGCAATGGAGGAGGTGTGTGGAAACGTGCTGCTTTCCAAGCTTTGTTCGTGTTCTCAGGCGTTCCTAGTGGTGCTCCAGACCTCATGTGGTGAGTGCAAAGCTGCTGACAGCAGGCTGGCTCCTCCAGCTCCATCCTTCTGCACTCTTTTGCCATCAGTTGCATGGAGATCAGGGGCTGGAAACCACTCCTGGCCCCACTGTGTGCCATCGTGAGCTGTAACACCATCCGGAGGTACAGCACATGGGCAAACAGGGGCCATGGGTTCTCCTCCAAACCTGCCCTGGCTTTCATGCCAAATGCACATGGAAAGCAAAACAAAACGATGTTCTGGTCACTCGTTTCTTGTTCGTTGCTGGAGCAAAGCTCGCAGAGATGCTGCAGAGGTGCCCACGGAGGGGCTGAATTGGCCCCAGCTCACTTTTTGGATGGGTGGATTTGGATGCTGCTGTTGGGGTGTCCTCCAGACAGCAAATACACCGTCAGTGACACCAATCTCTTGCTCTCTCCTCACACCTTTAGCTTTACAACACTCTTACCAGCAGAGGAGCCTACCTCTGCTAGGGCCACTTGGTAGATACCTGTGATGTGTTTCTATTGGGCATGGGAATGCATTGCAGTGCTCCAAGCCCAAGTCTCCATTGGACATACCCTACCCCTTGCAAAAAGCTGTGCCTTGAGCCCTTGAGGTTGGCCAGACCCTACTTATGGATACAGTGAACCTTGATCCACGTCTTCTGGATGTGGGTAGGCAAACAGTGGTCTCTTGGGCATGTTCCTTCCATCCCTCCCTTAGGAGCCCTCCGCTGGCTGCCTCTTCAAGCTGCCAATGGGGAGAACACATGGAGAGGAGTCAGAGATGGAGCCCTGGCTGCCACCCCGTCTCCACGCTCCCCCTGCCATCCTCCATCCTCCCCAGTGCCCCTCTCCCCATCCTCCCCCCTTTACCCCCGCACAATGGCACCTTGTGGCTGGAGGACACTGTGAGCCTGCACTGTCTGGGCCCCACCGCTTCCTCCCCTCGCTCCTTGGCAGAGGTTGCCACCCAAAACCTTCTCGCCACCTTCCGAGGCCAAGAGCTTCGTGTCTGCACGGAGCTCCTGAGCCCTGCCAGCCAAGGAGGACAGGGGAGGCCCTTGTCCCCGAGGCCAACACAGCTCTTTTGCTTGGCAGAGCAAAGTGTTACTATTGGGAAAGAGCATGAGCTCAGGCACATATGGATTCCACCTCGCCATGGTCCATCACTCGACCAACAGAGCAGCGTGTGTGGAGAAAGGAGCCCGCAAGTCACGCCTGGAGCCTGTCCCTCTGCCTTTGTATGGGCTTATGGGACCTACGTGGCCTCTTCTGTTCCTCTGTTTCCTCTTCGGGGCTGGAGTTGAGAGGAGAAACCGGTGCTAGCACCAGGATGAAACCATACCCGGTTTGGTGATGGAGCATGACCAGCCCCAATGAGCTGCAATGGGGGTTCCCCATGGTCCTAGGGGTCTGGACACCTCAGTGACTTTGGAAAGAGACTTTCTGATGGTTTAACGGAGGAATTCTCATGGGGAGAGAAGACAACAAAGGAGCAGGGAGGATCAGAGAGGGACCAGCATGGTTTGGAGTCTCTGTTGTTGACTCCTGCCCCGCTGGAGGCCTGGATTGCACTGCAGGTGCAGCATCCCTATGGATCTCTTTCCCACATTTCCCCTGCCAGGCTGCTGATTAGACATCACCAAACCATTCCTTTCTATCCTGAAAACCTGCACCTCGGGGACCTTCAGCAAGGCCCAGTGTTTCACCACACTGGTACATCCCCATAGCACAGACCTGCCAGCCGCATGCTCCTCCATCATTTGCTTGATGATAGAATCATAGAACCATAGAATGGTTTGGGTTGGAAAGCACCTTAAGATCATCCAGTTCCAACTCCCCTGCCATGGGCAGGGACACCCCACACTAAACCATGGCACCCAAGGCTCTGTCCAACCTGGCCTTGAACACTGCCAGGGATGGAGCATTCACAACCTCCCTGGGCAACCCATTCCAGTGCCTCAGCACCCTCACAGGGAAGAGCTTCTGCCTTATCTCCAGCCTGAACTTCCCCTGTTTCAGTCTGAACCCATCACCCCTTGTCCTATCACTGCAGTCCCTGATGAAGAGTCCCTCTCCAGCATCCTTGTAGCCCCCTTCACACACTGGAAGCTGCTCTGAGGTCTCCACGCAGCTTCTCTTCTCCAGGCTCAACAGCCCCAATGTTCTCAGCCTGGCTCCATACAGGAGCTGCTCCAGCCCCTGCTCATCCTTGTAAGGATCTCCTGCCATAAAGACTCTACAGCCCATCCGATCCCTTCCAGAGCCACAAACCCTTTACTAACGGAAGACTTTTCACAATGTTCATCCTTCTTCCAGCTCGAGCTCCTGCCTTCTCACCCTCACCATTGTGGCTGTGAAGAGTAGGCTCCTTTCCTCTGAGGATGCCATCAGCTCCCACCTCTGTCCTCTTCATCCATGGTTTAAGGTTGAAGTTTTACGTGGTTTAAATTCAGTTTAAGCTGAATTTATTCCCACTCTTTCCTTGACGTTAGACATTTCGGGTCCTTTGCTCCTCTCTGTAGCTCTGCTCTGGACTCCTCTGTGTCTGTCTTGAAGGGCAGAGCCCAAAACAGGACATCGGCTCTGGCCCAAGCCTGGCTCCTGCTGAGATGAGTCTCATACAGCCATGTGCACCCATGGTCCTGTCTCCAGCACCCGCCACGGCTTCATCTTGCAGATGATTTAGCAAGTCCTAAGAGCAGTGTCTTGGGTTAGACTTGCTTCATTCCCCAGCCCAGCGTTAAGTAAGTACCATGTTTAAAGTCATCACAGAATCCCAGCCTGGTTTATGTTGGAAGGACCTTAAAGCTCCTCCAGCTCCAACCCCTGCCACGGGCAGGGACCCCTTCCACTGGAGCAGCTTGCTCCAAGCCCCTGTGTCCAACCTGGCCTTGAGCACTGCCAGGGATGGGGCAGCCACAGCTTCTCTGGGCACCCTGTGCCAGCGCCTCAGCACCCTCCCAGGGAAGAGCTTCTGCCTAAGAGCTCAGCTCAGTCTCCCCTCGGGCAGGTTAAAGCCATTCCCCTTGGCCTGGCCCTACAGGCCCTTGTCCCAAGCCCCTCTCCAGCTTTCCTGCAGCCCCTTCAGGCACTGGAGCTGCTCTCAGGTCTCCCCTTCAGGAGCCTTCTCTTCTCCAGGCTGCCCCAGCCCAGCTCTCTCAGCCTGGCTCCAGAGCAGAGCTGCTCCAGCCCTCGCAGCAGCTCCATGGCCTCCTTTGGACTCATGGCCATCCCCTTGCCCTCATGTTCACTCCGCACACATGGACATCACCTTGTCATTGGAAACCATTTCTTTGTGGTACCTAGTCTGAATCTTCCCCTTTTCAGTTTCAAACCACCCCCCCTTGTCCTATCACCACAGGGGCATCCCCCATTCCCATCTCCATCCCATCAAGCCTCTTTGGTGCTTGCAGGCACCGTGGGCTATCCTTATCTGCACCTCCCAGTGCGTGCTGGAGCATCAGCTGCATTCGTTCCTCCACTGCTCCCAGCTCCTGGCATCTCTCAGAGACAACCAAAGGTCTCCACCAGCTCTCGGAGGGCCCTTGGGTGACTGTGATCGAGGTGGGGTGATGAGAAGATGTTTGTCCCTTGGAGCTCTCGTTTAAAACACCCCCTGGGTTGCTAACGTGCTGGAAAGGGCCCCACCAGCCACGGGGACCGCTCGCACCCCCTCCTGCTCCTTGCTAAGGAGGATTTATTGAGCCCTTGGGGCCTTCCTCGCGTCATCAATGCTTTTATTATCCCCACCCAGCATCTTCTCCTCTTCCTGGTAGCACTTCTCCTCCTGACCCACTTCTAGGGCTTACTCATAGCTCAAAGAGCCACGTTATTTCTCCTTATGGCTTTGACTTCCTGTATTCATTCCCCCTTAGTCCCTAACATCCCATTTATATGGATTGCTTTTCCTTATATATTCCCTATTGTGTAATTCCTGCTGGGAATCAGGGCAAGTCTCTTAACCAAATAAGGGGGGGGGGGCACATTGCCTCTCGCATCAGCAGTGGAGCCTGGAGGGATGTGCCAGGAATACCTGCCTGCTTTGTCACGCTTCCCAGGCAACGCTGAGCCTCACGAGCCCTAATCCTGCAGAAAGGTTCTGAGCAACTCCCATTGCTCAGCACAGGTTCTGGTTCTCCTGGGTCAAACACGTGAGTCAGGCACCTCCGCTAATGGGATGCTGCTGGCACAGGCAGGAAGAGCAACCTCTGCTGAGGGCATTTATGGGGTTTTCCTGTCCTGGAGGAGTTCCAGGGCTGGGGGGCAGAGAGATGGAAAACGCTGGTCCCTGAGGGCATCCAGGAAAGGAAAGCATCCAGGGATGGAGGGGATTATGCAGTGGAGAAGGATGGACAGGGATCCCAGGACCCCATTGGTTTAATCTTTATTTCTCTTATGGGTTTGGGGGCAGATCAAACCTCCTCCAATGTGAGATGCTTTTTGGAGCGACAAAACCTTACTGCTCCCACCTGCCCATGGCGTTGCCCCTGCTGTGTTCTGGTGTAATGAGCAGTTGTCAAATGGGATCTCTCCTGCTCTTTGGCCAGCCCTTGATTCACTCCTAAACCCCTACCAGGCTCGGTGGCAGCAGGTCCTGCACCAAAGCAGGATGATGAAGGCAGCATCCCTTTTACACCCCGGGAGGGGACGGAGGAGCAGACATCCAAACCTGTCTGAGCCTTCAAATGTGATTCCCTGTGGTTCCCTCTGCAGGAATCTTTCATCTGATCCAGACCAAGAAGATCAGCAAACAGGAATTCAAGCAGGAAGCACACAACTTCAGACTCATCACCAGGACGAACGAAGGTAGGGAGGCAAAAATCCCATCTCCCCACTCGTCCAGCCCCAAACAACCCCGTGTTTCACTGCCCCTTCCACAAAAGGCTTCGTGTATCCCGGTGGCGCGGCGTGGGGAGCTGATCCATAGGGAGAAGACTTGTCCAGACACAACGGGGTTGGAGCTGCCCCTCATCTGCAACGCTCCTGCTCAGCAGTCACATTTCCCCTTGATGCTGCTGGAAAGGGCAGCCAGCTTTCTAAAAGTGGATGCAGGCTTGTGAAACCCAAAGGCTTTGTGCCTCCGGAGCGCGTAAACCTGTTGGATTTTATCCCATTTAATCCATCTGGCATCACGGGCAGAGTGGGGGGAAAAAAAAGAGGGAATTAAGCAAGGGATTTGAGAGAAATAAACCCTTGAGGTAGTCTGAGAACTCATCCGTAATGTTCTTGGATGGGGGAGACGTTCCCGGGAGCAGGAATGCCGGTGCGCATGCCGAGCGTGCCTGCGCGGGGCCAAAGGGCCGGGTGCTTTCCTGCTGCCTGGGCTGGGATCAGCTGCAATGGGTTAGGTCCGGATCGGCCCCGTTCCCATCTTGTCCAGCACCCACAGGGCACGGGGTCGGCTGGGAATGGTGCTGCTGCCCCAGTGCGTTCCAGCACTGGGGAAGGAGGGAGCTTTGTTTCCGCCTCCCGTCCATTCCAGGCAGCATCTCTTGGCCAAGCAATGGGGGATTTTCAAGTCCCTGCTTCCAGGTCAGGCTTTGGACCCTCGCTGGGATCTCTGCCACGTGTCCCCTTCTTCTCCCCTCACCAATAGCCCTGTTGTGAAACCATCCCTCTGCCGCTGCCGCACGTCCTAGGAAAGCGCTGCCCGGAGAGTTCCTCACAGCAGGACATTAATTCAGCCAGGAAATATTCCCCACTTTGGGAATGAGGCCCCAGGGCTGCTGGGATTACGAGGGAAGCACCAACCAAGGGGGGGAAGCATCTCCAGCTCCCTCCTGCGCACGCGGGGATGCTGCTGTTTCGGAGGGAGCAAGGAGAGGGGTTGGGATGCTTTGTGTTGGGTTTTGGGGTGTTTCCCAGCTCGCACCAATGCATTTGCTTTGCATTGCACAGCAGTGAGGCTGTGGAGGGACCTAAGGGGGTTTCTTCTCTAACAGCAGAAGTTCGGGTTGGAGATAAGGCAGAAGCTCTTCCCTGTGAGGGTGCTGAGGCGCTGGCACAGGGTGCCCAGAGAAGCTGTGGCTGCCCCATCCCTGGCAGTGTTCAAGGCCAGGTTGGACACAGGGGCTTGGAGCAAGCTGCTCTATGGAAGGGGTCCCTGCCTGTGGCAGGGGTTGGGAATGGATGAGCTTCAAGGTCCCTTCATCCCAACCCAGCTCCATGACTCTAAGATCTTGCCCTACCATAGGTGGTTGCAAAGCCCTGCACAAAGAGCCAAGCGGCTTCCAAGGAAAGCATTGGGAATGCCACTGATTGTGCTGTTAATCACATTTCAGGAGGTACACAGGGCCCCTCTTGACCCCAAGTACCATTTTAATGGCGATTCTAGGATTACAGGAGCACTGATGAGTTGCTCTGGCCATGGCCACCGTTGTGGGTAGACCTCTCCCCACGTGGTTCTTGGAGGTCCTCCATCGCGGGAGGTGCTGTGCATGGGGTGAATCGGGTTTGCCTGCTCCAAGGGTTGCTGCTCATCAGCGTCCCTCTCCCTTCATCCAGGTCACTGGAACATCTTCCGAGCCCAGACATCAGAGCTGCGGATGACAGAGAGCCCAGAGAAAGACACAAAGAGCTTGTAACGAGAGCAAACTCTGCCCTAGCTATCGATTTATGTACACACCCCATACACACATACACCTATATAGGAAGTACAAAGCCTCATTACTCAATAGACTGGCACAGCAGTAAAGGATGCACTAGTGTAAACTACAGAACCTCCAGCCATGGAGCCAAACTGAACCACATGGGATCCCAGCCGTGGAGGTGCCTCTCTCCAACGGGAGAGCACAAGAGGTTGGCCATCACCTCCTGCGACAAAGAGGTTGGATGTGCAGAGGGAAGAGGAGGAAGACACAAGGGAGATGTGAGACCTGGGGCGGCACGGAGAGGTGGGATACATCCCTGACACCCGGCGTTCTGAAGAGCATCAGGAGTTAGCAGCAGCCGTGACCGCGCTTCTTTCCAACCACCAACATGAAGATGACCTGCAAGGAAAGAAAAACCATCCCTATCCTTTTCCTTGGAGCCCCTGTGACCTGCAAAGGGTTTGCTTGCATAGACAACCCCATAAGGGTACTCCTGGAGGAATCTTGGGTCTCCTCTGCTCCAGCCGGAAGGATTCTTTTCCCTTCTTTGCAGGTCACTTGAAGATGGAGTTTTTGGGAGGACCCACCTGCTGATGGGGTCTGAGACCCCGAGCGCTGCACTAAGGTCGCTACCAAGCATGTTATTATGCTATATATCTATCTATATCCTACATAATATCTACTGGGCTGTATTCACAGGAGGGGCATCTCCCAAAGGGCGAACAGGACCATTTCTGCAGCGTGGGGAGGAGGGGGTGCAGCAGCATCGCCCTCCCCCTGTCTGGAACCAGCTTTGGGGGATTTTCAGGTTGTTTTGGTACATGTATTTATCTCTGGTTTTATTCTGTTTTGATAAATCTATTTATTTGGAGATCCAGAGCTGTCTGATAAATCTGATTAAAGCGTCTTGATGATTCAGCCTCCTGTGCTGGCTCTCCTTTCTCCATAGGGTCTGTGTCACGAGAGGGGTGTGATCCCCATCCTGGTGGGGTTGGACCCCCATCCTGCTGGGGTCTGATCCCATTGGACTCACCCAGCAAACATCCTCAGGGCTGGGATGCGGGATCGAGGCCTGCAGAGAGCATCCCGGGGATGCTCTGCTCATCATCAGGGGCTCGGCATAGAACCCCAGAGTGGTTTGGGTGGAAGGGACCTTAAAGCTCCTCCACTTCCAACCCCTCCCACTAGAGCAGGTTGCTGCAAGCCCCTGTGCACGGGTGGTTTGGGCTCTGGGTGCCAGAACAGTCAGACCACAGCTCCCAGAAGCTGTGGTCATTGGAGACACTGTGGGGCTGTGGGGTGGGACGGGGAGGTCCCAGCCAGCTCCTGGAGAGAGCATGGGACCCAGGGAGGCCATTCAGGGTGTAGATGGGCTTCCAGCTGTGGCATCTCCTGACTGACACAACGTAGGGAGCCTCACTTCTCAGGTGGGCACCCCAGGGATGGAACATACATGAGCCTGTTCTGAATGTCCAGCAGGCTCCAAGCCCCTCTTGGGGCAGCTCCGGACACGGTGAGCATCCACTCGCCCTTGAAAATCAACGGTGCCTTCCCAACATGGGGAAACCCAAACCCAACCTGGAAAACCCTCAAATTCATCTTCTAGGACACCCAAAGTGAGCCAAGTCCTCCTGAGGCGCCGCAAAGGCTTTCCATAGCCAACCTCTCCATAGGGATGGCTCAAGCTTCACCCATTCAAAGCAGAGGGATGACATGCTCTAGTGGAAGGTGTCCCTGCCCATGGCACCGGGTTGGAACTGGATGAGCTTTAAGGTCCTTTCCAACCCAAACCTCTCTGATTCCATGAAACTCAGCCCTCAAGGCTGGAAGAGGAGCACGTCCAGGGCAGAGCTCTTTGCTATTTGGACACGTGGTCAAACTCTTCTGCTCTGCTCCTTCCAAAGCCACCACGTTCCCATTTGGAGACCCCACCAGGCAGCTCAGAGAGGCCCCTTGAGGTGCACGTTAGCTTCACAGCCCCTTTCCCTGTGTCTAATGGGTCCATGAGGATCAGTTCCCTTGTCGGTGCAGCTGGGAGGCAGAAGGGGGTGTCCAGGCCAAGCGATCCTTCTTACTTCATCTCCAACTGTTTTCAAAGCCCCTGGTCAGACTCCCCAGATGGTGCTAAATGGCCATGAAGAACCTTTAAACACTGGTTTATTGTTGTGCTCCTGGAGTTCGAGAATCCTGATGGGCCTGAACTAATTCATTTCGACCCAAAGAGGAAAGCACTGAATCATGGTCCTTTGGCAGTGCTGCTGAGAAGCACTCGCAAGCAGTTTCCTTTGGGTTGATCCAGCCTCTACAAACAGGGATCTCCACCAGGAGCTGCCTGCAAGCAATAGGAGAGCAAGGAAACCACCCCAGTGCACCACCGAGGGCGGCACAGGCAGCGCTCCCGCATCCCATGGGGCAGGAGGACCACGGGATGCTCCACCTTGTTCCATCGGTGTGTCCAACCTCCCCTTTGGACCCCCCCGTTTGGAGGAGGAAAGAGACCTTGGGGCCATGGTTGTGCTGTGCCAGTCACGTTTCCTCCACCTCCCATCCCTCCTCAGCTCCAGCCCCGTCTCCAAGGATTTCCCTGGTTTTCTCATCACCAGAGGCTTTTTCCAGTGTCCAGATTGGCCTGGCTTGCTGGAAAAGCTGTTTTCTATAGAGGCATTGCTCTTCTTTCCCATTTTGGGGGGTGTCAGGGCTTTGACATAGCTGGAGGCAGCGAAAGGCGATCTCATTTCCCCAGCAGCTCGCGTTAAAGCCGCCGGATTAGGTACATCCTGAGCCTCTCCGGCATCCAAAGAGGTGCAGGACCAGGAGAAAAGAGCCATTACAGACATGTTGCTATGTGAGAAGAGACAGGAAATATCAGGAGTGTTTAGTCTGGAGAGGAGACAGGTCCGTGGTGGCACGGGAACAGCCGCAGCGCCAAGCAGCGCCGCGATCCTCTGCTTTCCCCATTGCTCCTCGCTGGAAAAGAAAGGGATGTGCAGAGGAAAGCGGATGCAGGCACAGCGTGAGGGGCTCTGGGGTGCTGCAAGAGCCATTGTTAAGGGAAATCCCATCCCTTTGCGGAGAAATCCCCTTCTTTGGCTGCGGGAAGGTGATACAGGAGCATCCATCCCGGTCCATTGGGAGATGCTTCACGGAGGAGCCAAACCTTCGAAGCACCTCCAGGGCTGTGGGTTTCATGCAGCACTTTGAGGGCAGCACCAAACCTGCTTAATTTCCCTCCTAATTACCCTAATGATGCATGGGCACCTCAAACTGAGCTGCGCAGGTCACCGACACCGGCTCTTCCCTCTTGCCCAGTGGGGAACAAGGCTCCAGTGATCGTAACCAAGAGGTGTTGGCTTCCCCTTCCCTCCTGAGCCTGCAGGGAAGGGGGGCTCATGCAGATTAAGGTGAAAGGAGATATTTTGCATGACTGCAAATGCGATGCAATGGAAAACAGCAGGAGCCAAGGAAGTTTGAGTGTGGCTGGCAATTATAGAGACATATAGTGTAGAGAAGTGTTTTGACTAACCTGATAATAGAGCATGAAATAGCATGGCTCTGACGTAAAAAAAGCCCTAAGATCCCGGAGGGAGAGCCAAGATTCCTGGTGGTGACTTGCCATCCGTCCTGGAGCACACAGCCACGGGGTAATTCAGGTTGGAAGGACCCCAGGAGGTGCCTGGTCCAACCTCCAGCTCCAAGCAGGGATAACTTGGACTTACATCGGGTTGTTCAGGTGTGGGTCCAGGCAAGGGCTGAGTTTCTCCAAGGTCCTTCCCTTGGTCCCTGTTCCGGTGTTTGATCAGCCTGAAGGGGAAAACTGTCCTGGTTTGGTGCATCTTCATCTAACCTGGGTCCAGCAATCACTGCCTGCCCAGTACTGGGGACCCAAACAGTGCCCAGATGCTCTGCGCAGAGACCAAAGGTGGCTCGGTGCAGGTTGCAGCAGCCATGGCATACCCGATGCACTTGCACGCAAGCTGGAGGGACATTCAGCTCCCATAGGAGAGCACCAGGAGATCCAGGTCCTGCAGAAGAAGTGGCAGAAGATGGGGCCCTGCAGAAGCAGTCGCAGCGAGCAGTTCAATCACAGCTTCTCCCTGAGGGGAGAGAAGGGACTGCACTGAGGTGATGCCTGCCCCAAGGCAGGGATGCTGCATTAAACACCCCAGTGTGTTGCTGTTGCCCCATGGAGACAAATCCGTTCCCATTGCATGGATACACCTGCAGTGCCCCCAGGGAGCCCACAGCACGGTCGCTGGAGCAGTGGAGCTCAAAACTGGCTCTGTTTAACCCATGTGCAAACGCTGGTAGAATCACAGAGAGGTTTGGGTTGGAAAGGACCTTAAGATCATCCAGTTCCAACCCCCTGCCATGGGCAGGGACACCTCACACCAAACCATGGCACCCAAGGCAGATGCTGGTAGAAGCTGGGTGGGTGAATGCAGGGTGCAAAGCCCATCAATGCCCCCTGAGCTCTTCTTGCAGGGCTGGTGTCAGGATCTGGACAGAGCCAGGCTGAGAGAGCTGGGCTGGGGCAGCCTGGAGAAGAGAAGGCTCCTGAAGGGGAGACCTGAGAGCAGCTCCAGTGCCTGAAGGGGCTGCAGGAAAGCTGGAGAGGGGCTTTGGACAAGGGCCTGTAGGGCCAGGCCAAGGGGAATGGCTTGAACCTGCCCGAGGGGAGACTGAGCTGAGCTCTCAGGCAGAAGCTCTTCCCTGTGAGGGTGCTGAGGCGCTGGCCCAGGGTGCCCAGAGAAGCTGTGGCTGCCCCATCCCTGGCAGTGCTCAAGGCCAGGTTGGACACAGGGGCTTGGAGCAAGCTGCTCCAGTGGAAGGGGTCCATGGCAGGGGTTGGGAATGGAGGAGCTTTAAGGTCCCTTCATCCCAAACCATTCCAGGACCCTCTGAAACCCCCCATAGGACGCCCATCCCTGCACACTCAGCATCACAAGAGATTTAAGGTCCCAGAGCCCTGAGCCAGCTCTGCCCCCACATCAACCCCATCTCCCCTGCTTGGGGTGGGAAGGGGGGGATCCCTGCGGAGGCAAAGGGACACAGGAGGAGGAGCGGGGCGAGGGAGGCGATGCCACCGACCGCGAGCCGTTGGCTCCTGAGCTCTGGCTGCTGATCCAATTAAAAGGGTTAATCCCAGAGAGGCCTCAAAGAGGTGTCCTGTGGGGAGCCGTGGTCATTAGGGCAGGCTCCTGGGGCCGGTGGAGCACTGACACCATTGCAGGGCATCACCCACAGAAAGCGCCCGTGCCCCTCCTCGGCCACACGGCCCCAGGCAGTGCTGGGGCAGTCACCAGCACCCGTGGCCCCTGTGAGTGTCACCAGTGCTCCTTTGGGATGGATTATGACAGCCCTGGGAGAAGGGAAGGTGTTTGACACTGGTGAGCAGCCAGGGTAAACCAAGGCGCTGGGTCCTGCACTTGGGGCACAACAGCCCCATGGAGCGCTCCAGGCTGGGGGAATTGGGGATGGAAAAGGAGCTGGGGGTGCTGATGGATGGAGCTGAACGTGAGCAGCTCGTGCCCAGGGAGCCCCCAGCATCCTGGCCTGGATCAGCACCAGGGCGGCAGCAGGGCCAGGGCAGGGCAACGGAGCTGGTGCAGGGCCTGGAGCCCAAGTGTGATGGGGAAGGGCTGAGAGACCTGGGGGGTTCAGTGTGGAGAAGAGAAGGCTCAGGGGGGACCTGATGGCTGCCTACAAGTGCCTGAGAGGAGGATGGAGCCAGGAGGGGCTGGGCTCTGCTCCCAAGGAACAAGGGATGGGACAAGAGGAACCAGCCTCAAGCTGCACCAGGGCAGGTTTAGATGGAGCTGAGGAACAATTCCTGCCCCAGAGGGTGCTCAGGCATTGGAACAGGCTGCCCAGGGCAGGGCTGCAGGCACCGGCCCTGCAAGGGTTCACAAACCCACTGAGGTTCCTCCAAACCCCATCAGGCTTCGGGCTCCTGTTCCATGGCAGGAGGATGAGCACTAAATACTGACCCGAACACTGATCCCCTTCCAGGCTGCTTTTAGCACGTCAGGAGAAGTTACCCAGACACCGGTGCGGGCTCCATCTCCTCCTCAGCAGAGAGGGGATCTGGAGCCCACTGACGTAGCAGAGGAGAGCTCCACATGGTCCTGCCCTCAATGACCTTCCCTGGGAGCCACGAAGCCCCAGTTCCACAAGGGGCAAAGGCTTCCAGGACGTGATGACAGCCGCACCGAGACGGGATGTGCCTGCCAGTGACCCCCACCTGCGCCAAGAGGCTCCCATGGGGAAACTGCAAATCACTCCCCTGGCTTCCCTGCATGGGTGTTGGCGTCTGGAGCTCGATGTGAATCAGCAGAGCCAGCAAAGAAGGTCAGGAGAGAGGTGAAGGCAGGCTGAGAACATTGGGGCTGTTGAGCCTGGGGAAGAGGAGCTGCGTGGGGAGCTCAGAGCAGCTTCCAGTGTGTGAAGGGGGCTGCAAGGATGCTGGAGAGGGACTCTTCATCAGGGACTGCAGTGATAGGACAAGGGGTGATGGGTTCAAACTGAAACAGGGGAAGTTCAGGTTGGAGATAAGGCAGAAGCTCTTCCCTGGGAGGGTGCTGAGGCGCTGGCACAGGGTGCCCAGAGAAGCTGTGGCTGCCCCATCCCTGGCAGTGTTCAAGGCCAGGTTGGACACAGGGGCTTGGAGCAAGCTGCTCTAGTGGAAGGGGTCCCTGCCCGTGGCAGGGGTTGGGAATGGATGAGCTTTAAGGTCCCTTCATCCCAAACCATTCCATGATTCCATGATCCTCACCAACCTCGCGGTCCCCGTTCCCAGTGGGGCTGGTCCCTCCTCCCCAGTGAAGCTCTGCACCCCTGGGAGCAGCCGTGCTCCCCACACCTGGTCTGGGAAGAGGGATAACGTCATCCTCAGCTCCTTGGCACCAACCCCATTGCAAAATAGCATGGAGCAGGCCAGGGCTGAGGCCAACGGGGGGG
Organism: Pezoporus occidentalis; assembly: GCF_034315485.1. Taxonomy (NCBI): domain Eukaryota; kingdom Metazoa; phylum Chordata; class Aves; order Psittaciformes; family Psittacidae; genus Pezoporus; species Pezoporus occidentalis. Next base: position 214,270 of record NW_026915484.1, read on the forward strand.
GGAGCTCATGGGGAGCCCGGAGCCAAGTCTCCCAGCCGGGAATTGGTGGGGAATGCTCAGGCTCTGCTTTCACAGAGCCCGTGGTTTCATTCCCTTTACACCGAGGGGGGAGAGGGAGGAGGCATCTCCTGCAACCAAAAGCCTGGGGTTGGGATGATGGCAACCTCAAACACCTTGGGTTGGGATGGTGGGGGGGACATCGGTGGGGTATGGACCCCAGTGTCCCCATGGGATGGACTCAGCAGGACTTGAGGATGCTGGGGAGGGACTCTTCATCAGGGACTATAGAGACAGGACAAGGGGTGATGGGTTCAGACTGAAACAGGGGAAGTTCAGGTTGGAGATAAGGCAGAAGCTCTTCCCTGTGAGGGTGCTGAGGCGCTGGCACAGGGTGCCCAGAGAAGCTGTGGCTGCCCCATCCCTGGCAGTGTCCGAGGCCAGGTTGGACACAGGGGCTTGGAGCAAGCATTCCCCCTTGAAGGAGATGGGGACAGCCAACAGGGATCAGGAGCAACCCAACTTCAGCCCCATTCATAAGGGGGATCCAGGGATGTGATACACTGGGATTTTAACAAAGCTTTTGACATCTCCATTAGCATCCTCATGGCCAAAACTGGGGTGGTACGGGATAATAGGGACACCCAAACAGCAGGTATCCCTGGGATAGAAGGATGGGAGCTGGTCAGGATGGCGGAGGTGATGGTGCTGGGCTCCTTTGCAGCTCAGCCACATCCCATCCCACTCACTTTACCCCTGAAGTCCTTTCTGAAGCTGCTGAGCAGCTGGGAACGTGGTGAGTGAGGGCAAAGGGCTGGAGGGATGCGGTGCCTTGGACTTGAGTGTGGGATGCAAGGAATGCCAGGAATCCATCTTGGCAAGAATAATCTCATTATTGGAACATTACTATATTCAAATACATGGTTTATGTAGAATATTACAATAGATATATTTTAAGTATGATTATTTAAAACGTAGGGTGAGGAGGGGCACAAGGAGAAGATATTGTGGTGGTGGGTGAGCAGGACCTGGAGCAGGAGCAGCGATGGAGGAGAAGGATGATGATGGAGAGATGGAGGAAGAGGAAGGTCAGGTCTGCTCTTGGATTAACAGGCCAGAATCCCTCAAGACCCCAGTTCAGCAGGACACGGGTGAGCAGGGGCTGTGGTGGTTGTGTGATGGTGCCCTGTGCTGGGGGCTGTCACTGGGGTTGCGTGAAGGGTGAAGCCACCAAACCCATGGCAATAACTCCCCAAACCCTAAACGAGCCCCCTGGCACCCACAACACAGAGTTACAGAATGGCTTGGGTTGGAAGGGACCTTAAAGCTCATCCAATTCCAACCCCCCTAACATGGTGGTGAAGATCTCATTCCCTCGGATGAGATGCTGTGTCCCAGCTCCATCACACCCAGCAGGGTCATCACCCTGTTTCAGCCCCCATCCTCTGCAGGGTGAGGCTGGGAGCATTGGTGGTTGTTTCACTGCTGGAGTTAATCCCATCCCCGTGAGTTAATTCCTGGTACCTTGGGCCCTGGCACAAGACAGGCACCACACGGCACCCATCCAGGTCCTCTGCAACGCCATGCCCATGGCAGAGGATGAGGAGGAGCTCTATCGGCAATGGGTGTTGTGTCCCCTCCTTGAGGGTGGCTTCGCAGGGGACCATGGGGTGGCCATGGGGGACCATGGCTGGGATGAGAAGGGTGTAAGGCTGAGATCCTGGATTTGGGAGGCCAGGTCTAGCCATTAATGCCTATGTGTGTCCGAGGCTCATGGTGGGGTGTTTCAAAGGCCATGGATGGGCCTTGGTGTGGGGATGTGCAGAGCCCCAGAGACACAGTCTGTGCCCCACAAGGGACCTGGGAAGAGCATGGATGTCCCTGTGGTGCTTGGAACCTCACATCCAGTCCCCATCCCACCAGACTGGGGGTACGAGCATCCCTGTCACTGCCACACAATGGTCCATGACCAGCTGGGCTCTGAGCTTCACCCTCCCCACCCTCAACCATCCCATCTGGCTGCAGGGCAAGGGCGACACCCTAATGCCACCCCCCCTCTCCCCATAGCCACCCCATGGCTGTGGGGCTGCTCGGGGTCCTCCCCAGCATCCTGCACCCCCTCTCGCAGCAAGGCCGGTAGCCGGGAAGCCGCGCTGGGACCAGGAGCCTGTTTCATACAGGGACTATCATAACATTGAAGCTCATAAAGCACTTAGAGAGGGGTTTGCACTGCGGGGGGGTGAGCAGGGGGCTGAGGGGTGGGGGGTGTCGTGCATCTCAATGCTGCTCTATTTAGAAGGGAGAGTTTAATGGGAGGGGGTTGGTTTTATGGCACTGGATTCGTTCCACCTGGGCTCAGGACCACATTCCCCGTGCGCCGAGCGGAGCGTAACCGGATCCCATTGAAAGCGGCTGCCAGGAGAGGGCCTGGCTGGGGAACACAAAGCGGCTTTGAGAGCGGCCGAGCCCGGGCCCAGCGCCAGGCGGCGGCGGCGGAGCGGAGGAGCAGGGGGTGCTGCAGGATGGGCACCACGGTGATGGGCACGGGGCGATGGGGCTGAGGGTGCTCCTCATGGTGGGGTGAAGGGAAGGGAACGGGCGTGTGGGGGGGCTGGGGTAGGTGTATAGGGAGCATGGGGCAAAGGGATATGTGTGGGTGCAAGGATGCATGGATAAGGTGGCGTCAAGGCTATGCAGGGAACATGGGATAAGGTGACAACCAGGGGTATGCAGTGACCATAGGACAAAGTGACATCTATGTGTGTGCAGGGATCACGGGATAAGGTGATGCACATGTGTGTGTCATGAGCATGGGGTACAGTGACATCTATGTGTGTGCAGGGATCACGGGATAAGGTGACAACCAGGGGTATGCAGTGACCATAGGACAAAGTGACATCTATGTGTGTGCAGGAATCATGGAATAAGGTGATGCATATGTGAGTGTCATGAGCATGGGGTACAGTGACATCTATGTGTGTGCAGGGATCATGGGATAAGGTGATGCACATGTGAGTGTCATGAGTATGGGGTACAGTGACATCTATGTGTGTGCAGGAATCATGGAATAAGGTGATGCATATGTGAGTGTCATGAGCATGGGGTACAGTGACATCTATGTGTGTGCAGGGATCACAGGATAAGGTGATGCACATGCGTGTGTCATGAGCATGGGGTACAGTGACATCTATGTGTGTGCAGGAATCAGGGAATAAGGTGATGCACATGTGAGTGTCATGAGCATGGGGTACAGTGACATCTATGTGTGTGCAGGGATCACGGGATAAAGTGATGCACATGTGAGTGTCATGAGCATGGGGTACAGTGACATCCGCGTGTGTGCAGGGACCCCTGGGACAAGGTGATACCTGTGTGTATGTAGGGACCATGAGGACAAAGTGACATCTATGTGTGTGCAGGGATCCTTAGGATAAGGTGACACCTATGGGCACATGTTGGCACTGGGGATGAAGTGACACCTATGGGTGTGCAGGGATCACGGGACAAGGTGGTATTCATGTGTATATGGTGACCCTAGGGACAAGATGACATGTGTGTGTATGCAGTGACCATAAAGACAAGGTGAGATCCGTGTGTGTGTAGGGACCCTTTGACAAGGTAATGCCATGGGTGTGCATGGGACAAGACGACACCCATAGGCATGTGTTGACCATGGGGACAAAGTGACATGTGTGTGTGTGTGTAGGGACCAAGGGGAAGGGGATGTCCATGTGCATTTAGTGACCTCGATTGACCCTATGGGACAAGGTGATGTCCATGTGTGCACAGGGACCCTCTGACAAGTGATGGTCAGGTAGATGTGGTAACCCTGGGGATAAGGTGATGTCCATAAGTGTGTAGGGAGCCTCAGGATAAGGTGACACCTGCACGTATGTGTTGACTGTGAGGATGGAGTGACATCTATGTGTGTGCATGGATCACGGGACAAGGTGATGTCTGTGCTCATGAGTGACCCCAGGGACCAGATGATGTCTGTGTATACGCAGGGACCCAGGGACAAGATGACATCTGTGTGTACACTGACCCCATAATCTTCCCTTTGTCAGGGTCAAGCCATTCCCCTTGGCCTGGCCCTACAGGCCCTTGTCCCAAGCCCCTCTCCAGCTTTCCTGCAGCCCCTTTAGGCACTGGAGCTGCTCTCAGGTCTCCCCTTCAGGAGCCTTCTCTTCTCCAGGCTCACCCAGCCCAGCTCTCTCAGCCTGGCTCCAGAGCAGAGCTGCTCCAGCCCTTGCAGCATCTCTGTGGCCTTGCTCCAGCATCTCCATGTCCCTCTTGTGCTGTTGCCCCAGACACAGGACTGCAGGGCAGGGGGTCTCACATGTACATTGTGACCACGGGCTGGGTGATCCCCATGCACCAGCAGTGTCACAGGGGTGACACTCCTGCCTCCAGGCATGGGGTGACATCTACACCCAGGCTGAAAGGCTGCCCTGTGTGCGCCGTGCGTCCCGGGCCACCCGCGCCGTCACTTCCCAGTCCCTCCAAGTCCAGCCTGCTCTTTCCCAAACAAGCAGTGGTTGTGTCTGGGGTTTAATAGAGCATCCTCCAGCCAGTGCTGGTGGAGAACCTCAGGAAACCTTCGAAACAGCCTGGACAGGAGTAGTGAAGAGAGAAAAAAACCCCACCACGCTCCCTGCCAAGGAAAACACTTACCTAGCGAAGCATGAGTAATAAGTGCACTTCTTACGCTGTGCAGATAGAGCTGCTCCTGAGAGCACCACGTAAGGCCCCGTGTGAAAGGTGGACGGCCTCTCCATTGGGTTTTCCCCTTCTTCTCACTCCCAAGACACACGCGTGTTGTCCCCAGCGCCCGCGTTGCAGGAGCCTGTTTACGGAGCCGGCTTCCTTCCCTGAAGGACGACATGGAAAGGGAATGGAAAAACAGGAGCTGCTCCTCCGCGAGACTTTCTATTTTGGAAAGGTTAAAAATAATCCCTTACAGACACCAGCCCAGGAAGCTCTCGGGGTGAAGGGACGGGGAGGGATGTGAGGAGTAAACAAGCACCGGGATGTGCCGGGTGGCGCGGGAGCCGCTGCTCCGGGATGGGGATGATGGGGATCGCCGTGAGCCACGGAGGTGGCTGCAAGGAGATGGGGGGTTGTGTAACAGGGCTGCTAATAGGGATGCTGAGCATGGGGTTTGCACTGAGGTGGATGCTCAGCACCAAGGGAGGATGTTCAGCACCGAGGTGGATGCTTAGCACCAAGGGATGTTCAGCACTGAGGTGGATGCTCAGCACCAAGGGATGTACAACTCCAAAGTAGTTGCTCAGCACCAAGGGTGGGTGATGCTCGGCCCTGAGGAAGGGTGCTCAGCACCCAGAGGGAGATGTTCAGACCTGAGGGGCCCTGGGTGCTCAGTATCCAGGCACAATGGCTTATCACCCTCCGCATCGTGGTGCTGGTACCCTCTAGTCATGGTGAGTGGGATACAATGCTTGGCTATTGCATCCTCATCCACCATGAGATGAGGATGAGGAAAAACCATCTCCAAACTCCCACTGATGCTTCTTCTCTTTGCATTTTGCAGTGTCTCTCTTCTCTCCACCAACTTTGAAGGCCCTGGTGATGCTCTCTGGCCTCTATTAGTGACTGCGTTCTTGTACTCATCCCTTAGCCCCACCTGAGCACCATTTACTGTGGTTTTGTGCTGTAGGCATCTAACATGCCACATCACCACCCAACAGAGTGGAGACTTCAGTGGGCAGCCCCCAGTGAAGAGCCCCACCTTGAAGAACACCACACTGGGGCTTAAATATTACTGCCATGGCTTTGCAGTTTAATTTCCTGACTTGTGGATGCCGGATGGGACCCCTCAAGGTCTCTGGTCCAAGCCCCAAAGCAGGGTCAGCTTTGATGAGAGATCCAGCTCTCAACTCAGAGCAGAAGCTCAGGGCTCCTACAGGTACTGCTGGCTTCCAAACCAGGGGCTTTTGGGATGCTCCAGGCAGCTTCCAGGCACTAAAACCCCTCCTTTGAGCCCTGCAGATGTGGTTTAAGATGGAAAACCTCTGAAAAGAATCAAACCGTGAATGAAGACCTGGAATTCATGCACAGTTCCTGATGGGACATGGGCTGAAGCCATCAAATAATGGCACCAGCAACCCAGATGCTGAGAAGTCAGCATCTCTGGTGCCTTGCAGCACCAGGACATGATGTGGGGGACATGAACATAGGCAGAATCACTCATAATTTGCCTTAGAAGAGTCAAAGACAGCTGGGTGATGAACTTGACCCTGTCAGATAATAGCTCCCATAGGGATCTCAGCACCCATGGCAGCAGATATGAACCAAAGCAGACCCCAGTGTGGCCGGGGGTGCTCCAAATCCCTACCAGCAGCACCCACACCTTGTATTGAGCACCTTAGGGTACTGCAGCCCATTCCCCGCAGCCAGGGAGAAGCAAGACGCTGACGCAGGGCCCTGGCAAGCACCCGCTCTGCTCTCCACCAGCCTCACGGAGCTGAGTTTTGCTTCCTTATAAGGCCCTGCTTGCTCCATGATTCCCAACTGGAATCCGCAGCCGAGCTGGCATTGCCTGTTCAGAGAGCAAAACAATTCCCTGCACCACCAGGACACCCTCCTGCCCAGCCCAGCCCTGCTGCTCACCGTCTGTTACCCTAGGCCAGCACCCAGCAGCGCTTCCTCGCATCCTTCCTCTGTTTTAGGCTGGCTGAATCCAGAGTGGGAAAGGCAGAGGGATTTTTCCCAAGCAGGCTCTGTCCTGGGGGAAGGAGGGTTATAAATCAGCTCAAGGGACACGGATGTTTCATCCCTAGGAGCAGCATTTCCAGCCCCTTCTCAGGGCACACACACGGGTGCTGGTTCAGAGGCATCATGTCTGATGGGAGCCTGGTGTATCAATAGTTGTATCCAATGGTGCAACTTCAGCTTCTCATCCCACCTGGAAAACAAGGGTAAAGCTTCCTCTGTTTGAAAGTAAGAGCAAACACCACTATAAAATGAACAATCATCCTCTCACAAACATGAGGCATTGCTCTTCTGAGGTCTAAAACTGGTTGGAAGGGGGATGCAGAGGAAAAAGAAATCCTAAAGGATTTCTGTAGCTCCAGGATGAATTTTGGACCCTGAGCACCATAAATACCAAATCTAGAGCTTACTGTGAGGCAGAAGACATGCTCTTTATCTGAAAGCCTTGCCTGGCTCTGAGCTGCTCTGATATTTCACCCTCACGAGCCACAGTGAGAAGGAACCTTCTCCCTTTAACCAGCCCCGTTCCTTGCTCCCATGCAATGCCTGGAGATGCTCCAGCCTCACCAAGGGGGCAACCAGGGACCTGAGGCCCCCCTGGGGCTGGCAGCCCATGAAGTGCAGGAGCAGGGAGTATGAGATCATGATTTTGGGCAGTCTGAAGCTCTCCTATGCCCTGCTTCTTCAGACATTAAGTCATTTTCCTGAGGAAGTCGCCTATGACGTTGAGCTGGTTATAGAGGGAGGTGGGGTGGAGCAGCGAGCTCCAGCTAGACCCTGGTAGAGGTGAGGTGCAAGAGCACTGGGACACCACGTCCTGCCAACATCTGCCATGGGAATGAGACAAAAAGGGTCCAAATTCAACACAGACCCTGGCATTTTGAGGTATTCTCACCCGTATTTCAGATGCCGTAAACCAGTTTAATGCTTCCAGCCCTGCCTGTGATGGAAGAACATTGCATCCACTCCACCAGTGACATTGTTCCATGCAGACAAATGTCACAGCAACCCTTGGAAATCAGAGTGAAGAATTAATGGACAGTTAACAAACAGCAAGAACAAAAGAAAAATGTCTTTAATGGGTTTGTTATTACTTTTCAAAATACACCCTCAATTCCAGAAAAAAAAACCAGGAACACTGCAGCAGTGTGGTTAACAGTTAAATTCCCTTCATAAAAGGCAGAACAAGGTGGCTCATTCTTTCCACATGGACCTCTGCTGCTCACGTCACTCCAACCTGGAGAGCTGACTTCGGCTGACACACCTTGAGAGCATGAAACCTCTTTCAGCTTGTGCAGCAGGCTCTGGGTTTGGATGGCTGGGAGTACCGTGGCATTTGTGGCTTCCCCTCATCTTCCCAGCCTTTTTTCCTACACATCTCCAATTCAGAAGGTCCAGAATTTAAGTTCTTAATGCTTCTGAGGAGTTACATGGGGAGGGGGTTGAGGTTGCCCTCAAACAGCCCTGTCAAGCAGTGATCCACATGTCAAGCAGCTGAAACCCCACAGTCTGGACACACATGGGCACACAGAGACACTGCTGCTTGTAGGTGTTTGAAGGAGATCCTCTCACGTGCCCTGATGGCCCAGGGTGATGTGACTTCCACCAAGGCAACTGCTGGTCACTATTAGGAGTGTGTGCTTTCAAATTCAGAGTCACCAACCTGATCTCCTGGTCAGAGTGACTGTAAACAGCTCTTCCTGGCCAAACGCTGGATTTCAGTGGGGTGCCTCAAGACATTCCTTCCTTGGTGACACTCTTCAGGCTTTAGGTAGCTTTCTGCCAACCACAAACTCTTTATAAACCAGGATGTACAATACATGCCCATACACGTGTTGGAAACAACCACTGATGACATCAGTCACCCATGTGGGGTCCTCAAAGGCCCAGGTTCAGAAATGCTCAGCACCCATGTCTGGAAAGTCTGCTATTTCTATGGATCTACCAAATTTAGCACCAGAAAGCATCCAAACTGGCACCTCATTTCTGATTCAGGGGCCTGCAGTGCTTTATTCATCTCCAGTAACTGGTTCCTCAGCACCATTTGCTGTGACACACTTCCCTCAGCAGGCGGAGGATGAGATGCCCTAGGAAACAACTCTCCTGGTGTCTAGATTATGCCTGGAAAAACACAGTTCAGACAACCCAAACCCTACAAAACCCAGAAGCAGGAATTCTTCACGGACAACACACCTGAGCGGTGTTATCAGCAGTGCCCTCTGATCACCCTTCCCTTTGACTCCTTAACTTCCAAGGTTAAGGATACAGTTGCTTTCCCAATAACAGCAAAGCCTTCCCCCAAATTACTCCGGAGCCAGTTGGGTGGGAAGCCTCAGAGATGTTTTTGCAGACACAGAGCACCAACAGTGTCCCGGGTCTATAATTAGGCATCTGAGCAGTTTACAGAGGATGCGTTCAAGGAAGAAAAGAGTAAGAGAGTTTTATATGGGCTGCTTTGTCCAAAAAAAGATTATGAAAGGCAGAGCAAAAACTATTTACCAGTCTTTAGGGGAAAATCAAGTTCATTTCATTCAGTTAAAGCTGAAGCAGATGTTCAGTATTTGTGGGTATGTCTCAAGACCGGTTACGTTACAGCTTCGAACCAATGTGACCATTTACATCAATCTGGAGAACTGGGGGTGTAAAAAAGAAGGGGGAAAAGAATGCCACAACTCAACTCTTTGTTTTGCTCCACTGTGGAAGAGGCCTCAGCACCAAGCAGGTAAAAGGCCATTATTAAAAAAGCATAAGATTTTAATGGGATAAATGGGGAGTCTTTCAAGAGTTCCTCTAGATTTTACTTCTAACTGGTGCTTCCCACACTCAGTAAAGAGGATTCAAGTTACTGCAGTGAGGAATTACACTTTTCTCTGATACAAAATCTAGTCCAGAGGGCTTACTTACACAGTAAGCAAGATATCTTACGTAAGTGAAGATTGCATGTCGTCCTCCTCCCCTGCAGCAGCTTGCAGAACGCTGCACAAGAAGAGCAATGGTCCCAAGAGGACCAGGAGAAAGACCCAGTTCATTTCTTCTGGAAAAAGCCCATGATGGAGACCTGCTTGTTGGCTCTGCTGGCAGCAGCCACCCCTTTCTTCACGTTCTTCCTTTCTTCTTTTGGTTCTTTCTTCAGAGGCAGCACAGGCTGTTTGGGTGCAGCGGGTGGCTTGGTCTTGAAGTCATCGTCGCTATCTGTGCAGGATTCGCTCTCATAAACCTTCTCAGTCACTGGTTAAGAGAGAAGAAGAACAGATGATGGTGGTTAAGCCTCTGTACCAGAGAGCAGAGACCTCCCTGCTGCAGGGGAGGAAATGAGCGTTTCTGGAAGTGAGCATTTGGGGCTCAAGGAGAATGTGTCAGATACAGGAATTCAGTGCGTTGCTCAAGGTCAAGCAGGAGATCCAGATGACTGGATGGGCTTTGCATGCACTGACTCAAACCGCTTCCCCTCTTTCTTAAGTGTAAGATGGCAGGTTAATGACTCAGAAGCTTTAATCACAGAACATGCAATGCTCTGGATTAGAAGGAACCTTAAAGCTCCTCCAGCTCCAACCCCTGCTGCAGGCAGGGACCCCTTCCATAGAGCAGCTTGCTCCAAGCCCGTGTCCAACCTGCCCTTGAACACTGCCAGGGATGGGGCAGCCACAGCTTCTCTGGGCACCCTGTGCCAGCGCCTCAGCACCCTCCCAGGGAAGAGCTTCTGCCTAAGAGCTCAGCTCAGTCTCCCCTTGGGCAGGTTAAAGCCATTCCCCTTGGCCTGTCCCTACATCCCTTGTCCCAGGCCCCTCTCCAGGTTTCCTGCAGCCCCTTCAGGCACTGGAGCTGCTCTCAGGTCTCCCCTTCAGGAGCCTTCTCTTTTCAAGTGTCAGCCAGCTCTTTCCAAATGGCTTGATGTCACCACACACATATATGCCACATGCAGGCCTTCAAGAGCAGCAGCCCAAGGCTCCCTACTGGGAAGGGCCCTCAGGAGAACAGCTCCCTTTCCAAATCTATTCAAGTGTTGCCCTCTTCTTAGAAGCAAGGCCCAACTCTACTGAAGACCATCAACTGACAAGCAGCCATCAGAAAGTGATGAATCTGAAGGTGAGCAGAATTGCAGATGATGGAATGTCTATTTTATAGTTAAAAAGCACCATTCCGAGTTGGTCTGATTTCCACAGGGACCACAACAATCAGATTGCCCTAAAGTCCAGATGAGACAACCCAAAGAGAGGCCCAGAATTCCCTCACCAGCACCTCAGATGGTCAGGGAAGCTTGAAGCAAACATAGTTAAAGCAATACAAAACCTTGGGGGCAGTTGCTTTCTAGAAAGGTGGGCACCCAGAAAGAAATCCTTTAAAAACCCCAACAAATCCAAACCCATGAGTGAAATCAAGGGCTCTGAAGGGGATTGCCAGCTCACCGCTGTCAGCATCCAGGGATGGAAAGCTAAGGGATATAAAGCAAGGCTCACGGATATTAAAGTGGAGTCAGCTCTGCTGATGAAAGCCATGATTAGACACTAGTAAATGTTGTATCAGCTTTCCCAGCAGTGCTCTGGGATTCCTCTAGCAAACCATTTTTCTTTAGCAACTCTATTTCTTTAAACAGATGTCCCAACTTCCCTTCTTCTGGGAATCTGGCTTTCACTTGCATTAATGCATCAAATCAAAGCAGGTTTTCTACGTAACCAGAGACTGGGAAGAGGAATGGTATGAAGCCCTGCACGGCAGTGCTAGCAGATGCTCAAACAGGGACTGGAAACCCAAACTAACCCCTCTTCAGAGGCAAGGGGGTTTCAGTGAGCAGCTTTAACTGCACTGGCCACTACTGAGCTTTATAAAGTTATCAGGCTGTCACCCCTGTCAGTAATCACTGCTAAGTCCAAATGCATGCACTGAATCCCCTCCAATTGCAAGATAACACAGTTTAGATCAACTTTCTTTCACTGCTATCTCAGCTGAAGTCCAACTCTGTATCTGCAGCAGATACAGGCATGCAGACAGATACTGGTGCTCAGCTCAGAGCCAGACTCACTAAATCAGTGGTAACTCAAACTACACGAGTTCTTAACTTAAACTGGTGCCATAAGACAGATTTACCTACAATATACATAGATACATATTTCAATTTACAAGTCCATGGAGCTGCTTCTGGATTGTAGGACCTCAATTTTCTTGCTTTTTAAATGTAGATGCTGCCTTTCAGCTGTTACATTCAGCTCTGGGGGCAGCAATACAAAAGGCATGTGGAGCTATCGGAACAAGCTCAGAGGAGGCTATGGAGATGCTGCGAGGGCTGGAGCAGCTCTGCCCTGGAGCCAGGCTGAGAGAGCTGGGCTGGGGCAGCCTGGAGAAGAGAAGGCTCCTGAAGGGGAGGAGGAGACCTGAAGGGGCTGCAGGAAAGCTGGAGAGGGGCTCCAGTGCCTAGGGACAGGAAGGGGCTGCAGGAAAGCTGGAGAGGGGCTTGGGACAAGGTTCAAGGCCAGGTTGGACACAGGGGCTTGGAGCAAGCTGCTCCAGTGGAAGGGGTCCCTGCCCGTGGCAGGGGTTGGAGCTGGAGGAGCTTTAAGGTCCCTTCCAACCCAAACCATTCTGTGATTCTATCCTTTCTAGTTTTAGGAAGTGCAAGGTAGAAAATGCAGCAGCTTAACTCTCAGCAGTTCCCCTTTGCTATATACTAAGGGCAGACATTCGACTGATAAGAGTCCCACTTGGTACAAGTCCTGTTCTTAACCCCACAGATACTTTAATTGCTCAATTCCCCTCAGGGCTAATCCCTAAGTTAGTTTTGCTTTTTGACACCAATTCCTTGCTATTGCAGATGTTGTGAAAATGAGCTCTTAAAATCATGGAGAAATTTCAAGTACAGCCTAATCCTAACACTAGGATTTAACATCTCTTAAAACCTAGTCCTTGTTTAAAAAGACAAGAGGGAGAGGGGGGAAAGAACCCCCTATATTGCAAAGAATAACAACAATTTACTTTAACCTGAGAGATCTGCGAGGTATTTACCCTTCCAATGATTAGACCTGTGCATGGAAAGGGTGGGAAAGGGAGGGGAGGAGAGAAACTGGACAAGAACCAGACAGCAAGTTCTGTGCAAGAGACTGGTAGGGATTTAGTATGGAAAGCAGCCCCTCTTCCTTACCCATTTCCTCAGTTTCCCAGCTCCATCCACCCCCTCTATCCCAGAGGATCTGTCTCCCAAAGCACACCAGGGGCTTGCATTTCCCTTCTCAGATAATGGTAGTAGATAGGACTGTAAAACTAAAGGTCTGGATTTCACAAGAGGCTATTAAATAACTTGGGAATGAGAAGAAGGGAAAGGCAGGCGATATTCCCAGCACTGGTATGTTTGGGAAAGGCTGGAAAGAAAGAGAAGAGCACTCCTTGCTGGAAGCTGAACCCGGAACAATCATTCCTGCAAGGCCTGGATGCAGAGCTCGATCAACTCCACTCCTCACATAATGCTTTCTATTTTCCTTCCAAGTGTTTTAATAGCTCTATCTGGGGTGGGAGAGCAAAACACCCCATAACACAACCAGCCAAGGCACTCAATAGCTTTGTGCAAGGCCAATTCTTGGACACAACTACAGGATTTGAGATTTCACTTACCAACATAGTGTTTCTTTAAAGGAGACACACAAAGTTAATGGGAAACAGAAGATACAACTACACAGATAGGTGCAAACAGACACAAGCTGACTCACGTCCAGGCAGCTCCAAACCTGGGCCAAGCAAGTCTGTGCCTTTCTATGCTGTGACACAATGACAAACCTGTGTGACAGCAACAGATCTTCTCCTAGGACTGGCTGAGCTCCCCTGACATCAGCAAGGCTGGAGAACATGAAGCATCCCGTACAATTCAGCTGACAAAAACACATTCCACCCTCTTAACGTTTTTTAGCCTTTAAATAATAGACTTTGAACTCCTGCAGCTCTGCTTCACTGTCAGGACACAGAGGAGGAAAGCGCAGGGGTGATGCACAGCTTTCCCCTGCTCACAGGAGGAAGCAGGGTCCAGTGGGGCTGGAATTCAAAGCCTTTGGCTTTCAGTACTTATGTAGAGGGTCTCTCCCCTCCTGAAAGCAGAGCTGTCCTTATCAGAAACAGAAACCCTCTCAAGGGTTTAAGCTCCAACTTATTCCTTATCTGGGATACTTAACGTTTATATTAACATATAACCAAGGCCTGCTGCACAGCTTTGGATGTATCCCCAAATGAAGAGAATAAAACCAAACATAAAACCCACTCCACTCCCCCCAAATACTCAAAATCATCAAACCAAAATGATAACAGCCAAAATCTACCCCAAAACTTGGACCTCTCTCTGCATCATCTTTAAAAGCTTGTAGCTTTGGAGAGCAAATGAAGGAGGTGCTTATGGTGGCACGAGGGAAGGGAGAAGTGAAAGAAAAACTGTGAATCATGGAATGGTTTGGGTTGGAAAGGACCTTAAAGCTCCTCCAGCTCCAACCCCTGCCACGGCCAGGGACCCCTTCCACTAGAGCAGCTTGCTCCAAGCCCCTGTGTCCAACCTGGCCTTGAACACAGAGCACCAGCTCCATGGCCTCCTCTGGGCTTACTCCAGCAGCTCCACGTCCCTCTTGTGCTGCTGCCCCAGAGCTGGATCAGGACTGCGGGGGGGGTCTCCCCAGAGCACAGCAGAGGGGGAGAATCCCCTCTCTCGACTGCTGCTCACACTCTTTTTGTCATATGCTTTTGGTAATCAAAGAATCAGGATTCAGCTCCAGCTCCACAACTCCCTGTGCAGGCCTTCACCAAAAGGGCAGTTATCTCGATCTTGCAGCATGAGGTTGAAGTGGAACAGCAAAGTGATTTTGTGAACCTCTTTCTGAGCCTGGGAGAGGCTGGCCTTTAAACACCTTCAGCACATCTTCAGTATAGTTCCACTGTGGTGTAGAAGAGAGCTTACCCATGCAGCCTTCTTCATCATCAATGAACATCTTGGATTTCAGCACACGCTTCCGTTTCCTCTTCCTCCCTCCAGCTGAAACCTGAGGGACATTGAGGTATTGTGAGATATCAAGAGTTAAATCCCCAGGCACAGATCAGAAAAGCTTCACCCCTGGGTGTGCAATATGGTGCCCCTCATGAAGCTGACCATGATCTGAGAACTAAACCTGTCTCTTCCCTGGATATCCCAGTCTCACTTTTGATGATGCCACAATTCCCTCCATCCCACCAGGACAAACGTCAGAGAGAAAACACAAACGAAATGAGACCTTAAACCTTCCCCTGTGCCAGCATAGGGGCACATTCCTCTTCTGAGCCATGTGACAGCTTGAAACGTGTTTTAGTTATATGAGAAGGTGGCACCAGGGTTGTCCCATCAAACCTCTGAGGAATGAGGAAGCAACAAGCTGTGCAAGACACCACAACTGATGTGACACAGTTGCACCCTCAGTAAACCTACGTGTCTTTTCTCTGCTTAGAGGTTAACTTCTTGCCAACTCCAGCCCACCCCCTTAGGCAGCAGCTTTCCTGTGATAGAAGATTGGATACCAAGAGTCTCTGGTTTCATTTCTGGCCCTGCCCTGGCTCCCAAGGCCAAGATTCAGAGGGAAAAGTGTTGAAATATGAGCCACAATTCATAGAACTGTTAGGAGGGGAAAAGGGAAGAAAATAGAAACCTGCTTATGACAGCAGAAAAGTCAGAGTTTAAACACCAGCGAGAAAATGAGTGAACTGGTGAATGTGATGTACTCTTTCAAGCAGGATGATGTGATGGGCTTGACAGGGAAACAGGACTTCCCCTTTAGCATCTTAAAAGTGGCTGGGTAATGCCCATCGAGTGAGATCAAACCAGAAGCTCATCACTAACACGCTCTTACCTCTGTGGATGCAGGCTCCAGTTCAGTTTTTAGGGTAGGTACGGGAGGTGGAGATGGAGGTTTCTCTTCCTCAGGTGTAGGAGGTGGTGGGATACCTGCTAAGAAGATGAACATTGTGGTAGCACCCAGGGCTAATGCTACCCCTCTGTCTTAACTAATATCATTTAACTCTGAGCAATTGCTTGTAACTTATATTTAGATCAAGGTTTACAAGTTCTCACTCAGGTTTGTTTAATTCAAGTCAGGACAAGTTGTCTGGAGTGGTCAGCCCCCAGCCAGATGGCTCCCCCGGTGCTACGTGCTGCAGCTCCCACAGGAAGGAGGGTGGGATAGGATGGGAGAAGCGCATTTGGGATTTTGGTAAACCAAAAATCCATTCCTCCAAATGAAACCTTAAAAATAAGCCCAGAAACTGGCAGGTTTTAGCCATGTTTTTCACTTGCTCATTGAAAAGATGGACTGGAACTTGTTTAGAGATTGAAGGAGTCTGGGTTTAAGGCTACATATTCCCAATCACTGGTTGACCTCAGTTTCTCTACCTCTCCTCCATCACTAAAACAGTTATTGATGGTGCTACACACCCCAGACAATCCATGCTATTAGCTTGGAACTACCTTAATCCAAGAATTAAGTGTAATAATAGTATCACCCATCCTAAAAGATCACTAAGAGACACCTCAACCTTTGGTTGGCAACCAAACCACCCCCAAAAACTAAGCCCATTCTCTCCTGTGCCGTCATCTGTGCTGTGCTCTCCTCTGGGTGCAAGGACAGAGTGGAATCATTTTAATGCCAAAAGTGGCTGAAATAGTCAAGGCCACTTCATAAAGAGCAAAACCAGGTCTGGAGCTTCTACCAGCAACGTCAAACAGAGCCTTAGTGAGGCTCACAAAGGGGAAAGTCAGGGTCATTCTTCTGTGGGGCTGGCAGGGGGACAGAGCCCTCATGGGAAAGCAAAACCAGTGCAGGGCAAGGAGCAGCACCTTGCACCATGCAGCACAGTGGCTTTAAGAAATCCTCTCCAAATCAAGGGGAGAAACAACTGCCATGGAGGTCCTCAAGTGTGGGGCAGAGCTAAGAATAGGGGGGGGAGAAACTCCTCATCTGACCTATTGCTTAAGCACAGCACCGATGTGGCTGGATGGGAGGTCAGGGTGCCTGCTTGGCTTCTGCTCCCAGCTCCACTGGCTGCAGCCCTGCATTCATCCCGTTCTTGTAACAGGAATTCTGGATCCGTGGCTGTCCCAAGTGATTAGGTCAGTGTTAAGAGTTATGACTGTTGGCCAGGCAAAGGCCCAAGTGACCTTCAGAGGTTAAGAAGGGCTCAAGTGAAACAGTGCTTGGCTGCCAAGGCTAAATAATAAATGACATTCTTCAAACAAGGGCTCAGCCTCATAACTACTTCAGTAAGCAAGGCACAGAAATGCAAACAGAGAGGGATAACATGACTCGGTATTCCACCTTGCTCCAGAGAGCTGGGGCTGGCAGCTGTGCGAGGATAAAACACCAAACAAGGGATCAGCTCTAAGGTGTTAACTGCTGGAGCAGGCAGGAACTGCAGCCCAGGAGCTGCAGGGAACTCAAAATTCCCCCTATTTAGCAGGCTCTCAGAAACTGGAGGCTGGAAAGAGCACATATTGCACTGCACCAAACCTGCTGCTCAGCCAGCCACACCAATCTGAAAGCAGCTTGAAGGGCTAAAAGGGGTGAAAAGCAGCCTGCTGCACACAAGCAGAGGCTGCTGAAGGTACCTGCAGTGTGTCAGCTCACTGGGGGCAGATTTAGGCTTTGTTTTCAGCCTCCTTCAAACAAGCACCCCCAGCTTTTGGCAGGGAGAAGGCACCTTCTCCCCACGTCAGAGTGTTTCAGACTACCACCAAGCTGCTTCTCTATCCCTTTATTATCCTCTCCTAGCCAACACAGCCCTCTGACATGTGCTAACTCCTGAGTCAACCTCTAGCTGCTGCCCACAGTTTACTCAACAGCAACAGCTGCATGAAATGGATACAAGTTGGGCAATTGGATGTCCCAAAGATGTAAATCCTGGCTTTGTTCAGCCTGCTCTGACCCTGCCTGGAAAAAAAACTGTGAGAAGCTTTAGGGCTGCTGCTGCTGCTCTGCGAAACAGAGCGAGTGTGGAGGTTACAGTGCCACTGAAATCACCCTCCAAAGTGGCTGTAAAACACTTGTCAACACTGTGAAACGCTGCCTGTGTTGGTATAGCTGGAGCTGCCAAACCCTCCTGTCCTCTGTGGACACACTTGTGTAGTTTATTCTGGCACTGGAAGCAAAACAACCTGCAGTGACTAAGGCACCCTCATACCAATATAACTTTTTAATGAAAAATCATTTAAATGGGGAGGATTGTGCCTTATGCCCTCTCTGTATATTCAACTCGGTACAATGTGCTGACACTCGTGTAAGAAGAGCTTATTTTGGGCTACATTCAGTATATAAAGAGCAGACTAATATAGAACGATGCAAAAGACCTGCCCTGATACAAATACAGCCATACAGTGCTTCACATCATGGAATCCTGGACTGGTTCATGTTGGAAGGGACCTTAAAGCTCATCCAGCTCCAACCCCTGCCACGGGCAGGGACCCCTTCCACTAGAGCAGCTTGCTCCAAGCCCCTGTGTCCAACCTGCCCTTGAACACTGCCAGGGATGGGGCAGCCACAGCTTCTCTGGGCACCCTGTGCCAGCGCCTCAGCACCCTCCCAGGGAAGAGCTTCTGCCTAAGAGCTCAGCTCAGTCTCCCCTCGGGCAGGTTAAAGCCATTCCCCTTGGCCTGGCCCTACAGGCCCTTGTCCCAAGCCCCTCTCCAGCTTTCCTGCAGCCCCTTTAGGCACTGGAGCTGCTCTCAGGTCTCCCCTTCAGGAGCCTTCTCTTCTCCAGGCTGACCCAGCCCAGCTCTCTCAGCCTGGCTCCAGAGCAGAGCTGCTCCAGCCCTTGCAGCATTTGATCATCAGTTGTTTCAAACCCACAAAATGGGGCTAAATCTGCCTGAAAAAGGGCAGTGTTCTTACTTGGAGTTTCCCAGGTAGAGCCCTGTCTGAACACAGTTCAGTCACAGCAGTGGCTGTAGACAAGCATCACCTATCTGCAGCTGCACCCCTGCCCAAGGCCATGCCTCCTTCTCCTCCTCCTCTGCTTCCAGTGGAGGTCAGCCAGGTTAGCAGCAGCAGCAGCCACACTCTTGGCCTTTGATCCCACCCTGGGGGTGCAGCTTCCCATATTGCATCTTGCATATTTAAAACTTACCCCTTGATCATCTGGGGGGTGTTTATGCAGGTGGTGGATGCACCGTGCCCTGTCCGGCAGCGATTCCCAAATGCTGTGCAGCATATGGTGCCTTCCTCCCTGCTCCCACTGGGATGCAGCATGGAACAATGTCACTCCAGGCCCCATTTTCCTCATTGATGCTGATTAAAATTGACCCTGCTCTCTGGAGAAACCTGCTCCAACCTTCCCAAGGATAAAAGCTCTTAAATCCCAGCTGCTATATATATATATATATATATTTAATTATTTGTTACTTACATCCTTGTATTTGAATACTGAATGGAATATTATCAGCTTGGATTCTGTATGAGTATTTCAAAGAACTCAAATCTATCTCCTTTCATCCAGCTGGATTTAGAAGGGCAAGCAGCAGAACCAAAGGGCTGAACATGGACCTTGTCAGGGTGGTTTAAATAGCCATTAGCTTGAAAAGGAAGAACGGAGAAGCTCTCTTGATTCCCGTCTTTCCCTTTTAAAAGGGAATAGCACTAAGCTAATCAATAATACACAAATTTGTATGTCTAAGATATAATTTGCATACATTTCCAATTCTAATACACAACACAAAGCTCCACATAATGGAGAGAACAAAGAGGACTATGCATGATGCAGGAGGAGCAAGAGCAGCTCTCCAAATGGAAAGTCAAACCTTCTGCCTGCATCTCCAGTGGGTTAAACAGGAGTAAATCAAAAGCCAATTTAACAGATGCCTGAGTGAGTGGCCTTACTTGTCCTGTTCTCAATGCCTAAAGCTACTCTGAATGAGGACAGTTAAGACACACGGGCTCCCAACCTGACTAGAGGACCAGACTGATGGCTTCTAATCGCAAATCCAGTTAACTCACACTTAAGAGCACAAATGAAACAAGGCACAACACCTAAACAGACCTACTGCAGGCACTCAGGTAGGAGTACACACACAGACTTTGGAGCAAACCTTGGAATATATTAAAGCAGAAGGCACCACATCCAAAGGTATTAACTATTCAGCACATGCTAAAGGTGAATATTCAACAAGAGACATGAGCTCTAATATCCAAAAGTGGATATGCAGCAAGCAGGAGTTTGCAGTATTCTCTACAGGTGATGCTTTGCCCTAAAAGGCTGGACCAGATGATCCTTGAGGTGCCTTTCAACCTGAGATTCTATGGTTTTACAGAAAGAGCTCCTCAATTTAGAACAGCCATAGAGCACTGTTTTTAGTCTCAGGAGCTAGAGAGAAATAGGTAAGTAAAGCAGACTGTGTGCTCAGACCACTGCCATCAACACAGGAGGCAGGGGTCCCCAACTCACAGCAGAGCAAGGAAGACTGAACCAAGAAGCCTTTGCACTTCAAGATTAGAATCAGGTATTATTATATTAGACTAGGTAGACTGAGCTGAGCTCTTAGGCAGAAGCTCTTCCCTGTGAGGGTGCTGAGGCGCTGGCACAGGGTGCCCAGAGAAGCTGTGGCTGCCCCATCCCTGGCAGGGTTCAAGGCCAGGTTGGACACAGGGGCTTGGAGCAAGCTGCTCCAGTGGAAGGGGTCCCTTGCCTGTGGCAGGGCTTGGAGCTGGATGAGCTTTAAGATCCCTTCAACCCAAACCAGCCTCATTTCTGCCCACTCCTGTTAGTGAAGAGCCAACGAGCTGAGAGATTCCAGCCCAGCAAGAAGCGGTGCTTTCAGTGGCCAAAGGAGCTGATTTCAATCTTCCCTCTTCAGAGCTAAACACCACAGCTTGTCAGGAGGCTGAGTGATGAGTAAATGGAAAGACTGGATAATAGCTTACAAACATTTAAAGAAATAAATACCAAAGAGTGTGGGCATATATACTTTTTTTTCATGGCCAAACAAGGAGCTGCACACAGGAATGTGATGAAATTAAGGCTAATCATGAAGAACAGCTTCCCGAGAGATTTATCATCCTGTGGGATAGCCCGAGCAGTGATGGATGCCTGATGACAGAGATCACTTGAAATTCTGCTGGGCAGCAAAGAACCCATGAAAATAGGCCTAAGGTGGCATGGAGGCTGCTATGACATCCAACAGTATTCACCTCTCTAATTTGTATTGCAGATTCTCTTCATTCCAGGGTTGTTTCTCATCTGGTAGCCACACTGAATAAGCAAACAGCTTCAGCTGGAGCCACCTCCTCACTAACACAACTTATTTCATGTTGCACCTATTTTTGACTGGAAGCTGTACACCAAAACTGGTGGTTTCAATTATTTGCCTGTAATGATCCCCAAATTCTTTTCCTGATCAGTTTGCTGGATGACTGCGCCATTTCACACATACTCGCCAGCTCGATCCCAACTTCTTTTCCAGTTATCTGTATTGAACGGCATTTGTCACCTCAATTATCCAAATTCTTTGGAATCCAGCCCTGCTGTTCCTCATTATAAACCCAAATCTTGCGACGTTCTGGGCACCCTTCTCCTCTCAAAGCCAAGAGCCACCGAGGAGACGTGGAGTCGCATCGGATATGGCTCAACTGCTTTGCCTCCAGTTTCTCTATTATCTTGCTTTTTTGGATGCCTCACTTCCAATGCTCTCTTCCAACCCATTTCTATAAACAGACAGAATAAAGATACTAAAAATGACCCTGGGAAGGGGGGAGGTCACTTTGTGAGTGTTTATTCACCAGATAAACTGGTTATGACCAGTCCTACAGCTCTGGAAGGCGCGCTCTCTTTCACAAGAGATTTGAGAATCTCCTTCCCACACGTCAGCGTGACTGGCAGCACACTTGGTGAGGAGACAGCCAGATCTGAGCTAAGCTAAAACAAAGACTGAATGACTGCAGCATCTCAACTCTATGCCCAAGTGCTTGCAGGGCAAGATAAACAGACAGCTCAAGCTACAGCCATTTGCACGGTCTTTAGTCCTTGAAATGGCAATCCTCTAAGGCCTAAAGACTTATAAACCCTTCAGTCCTCTAAACTACAAGTCCTCAATCACTAACCAACACTTTAGATAGTAATACTGTCAAAGATTACTATTTAGATAGAAATACTGTCAAAATCAGCCCCCTGACCTCCATGCCTGGTTGTTTCTGTATCTTTTTTACCTTCCTCATCACTGCTGTCAGACTGAAGCTGTTTGATTCGCTTCCTTTTCTTCTTTACATTTTCAGGTTCTCTTTCTTCCTCATTATCCGACTTGTCCACCCTCTTCATTTTACTGCCATAACAAGAAAGGAAAAAGGAATGAATATGTGTTATCCCTTGCGTGTGCATCAAAGCATCACGTGTGTTTAGATGAGCACGTGTCTGACAGAAGTACTGCTAGCAAGGACATCAAATACCTCTCTACCTCTTAAAACCGTCACACACACTGAAGAATACTCACCTATACAATCAAGCAGAGGTGCAGGAGCATTTTTAAGCCTCTCACCCATACCCATACCCAGTTCTCCAAAACAAGAAGGATTTCTTTAGCCCCATGTTTTGCCCAGTACCTCACCTAGCTTGGCCACAGCACCCTGGCAAAAGAGCCTTTCTGATCTTGTCTCTTATAGCTCAGGCTCCCAAACACTAATGTCCCCAACAGCATCTCTCAGAAGCTCTTTTGACAGCCTGCTTGCCACTGACTGACTATGAGGTAGTGTCTCAGAATCCTGGAGCCATTTTTAAAGACTACTGGAGAAATAAAAGAGCTTCTTTCTTTTGAATGTTGGCGAGACGTGTCAGACTAACAAGCCTGGAGGCTAAAGGCCCACGTAGCCTCCTAGAGCTGGGACAGCCCAAGTGGCCTTCCCAACATCCCACTGCCAGCACGCAGCTTTCCAGGCCCTTGGCTTCTTGACTAAGACTAGCAATAAGAAGTCCAGTGAGCACTAGCTGTGATGGTGGGCTGGGTGGTGGTGTGCTTACCTATTTAGTTAGAAACAGATCAAGACCACCAATTAATTACTCATAGGCCACCAGAGAGCCATCAGCCTGTAATGATTTTTTGTCTCTGTCAGTTTGGGTTGGATGAAACACAAAGGGCTCAACTTCAAATTGACTTGGAGTCTCAGCCCAAAGTAAACCAGCGACATTGAAAGCAGCACTACATGAGCTATGGAAATCAACAAGCAGAACTTTGTGTGCTGGAAGCTGTGTACATATAAGTTTGGGAATATACTACCTTCCCTGCAGTACAGGTGCTCCTGCCAGCCCCCCCAGATTGCCTGCAAGGTCTATGTTAACTCTCCTCACAGCGTGAGGTTGTCTCATGGAAAGCCACCACTGAACACTACCTGGACCGTGCCCCTTCCATGTGCAACGGCACAAATGGCCCCAAGGCATCTACAGCACTAAATGGAAAAGAAATATTAGGAGAGGATTCTAAGGGAGACAATCTTAGCCTGGTTTAATGCAATTTAGAAGCTGGAAACAGGAGGTGAGCCAGCACTGTGTGACCAGCCAGCTCCATGCAGCCATCAACAAGTGGGTTAACAGACTTTAGGGATCCTGAGAGGTGTCACCCACCTTTTTTTGTCCTTCTGTTGATTTCTAGCAGGTTCTGTTTTCTTCCCAGGCTTCTCTACAACAGTATTAAGGGATGACCCTGGTTGTGCTTCAGGAACTGAAGGCGTGACTACTTCCTTCTCTTCCTTTGGTGGCTCAGGCACAGAGTTGACTTTGAGTTTATCTGTGGACAAGCCATTACAAGAAGAACACTGGGCATTCAGTTTGACTGACAACAAAGGATGGGCTAAAGAAAACCATTTACCAGCTTGGTTCTGCTGTTCCTGACAGCACAACCTAAGAAAACCAAGTGTGCCATAGCAGTTAAACTCTGTACAAGAGGGCTAAGAGGCAGAAGCCCTGACAATCACCAGGACCTTAGGCACTGCAGAAGGCTTGGGAGCCCCTCTTCTAGACATCCTCTTTAGCATAACGCCACATCCAGGATTTAGAAGGGAGCAACTGATCCATAAGCAGTTGCTCTCTTCTAAATTAGAGCTTCAGTCAAGCACAAAAGTGGCTGGAAACTGGAGAATCTGGACTGATGAATAGCAAGGAGAGGTGTGTGCAGTCCCCATCCTGCATAACATCAGAGTCTTGTCAGTAACATAACATAGTATTGTCAGTAAGAGCCATGGCTTCTTGTTCTACACTAACCCCAATGTGATTAAGAAACGTCCTCTTCTGCCTATAAGGACAATTCAGCTTCAAAAGGCTTAATCTAATACCACAAAAGAGATAGCAGGGGGGAGCAGACAGCAAAATACTATATTTATCCACCTCATAGGTGGTGCTGTCAGCACACCAGCACCTGATGGCAGTCTGTGAGCTTCACTCAGCAGCTCTACCCCACCAGAAACAAAGAACAGGCACGTCAGAAACCTGCAGCACCCAAAGCACAAGATGTCCAGCAAAGAAAAAAGTATTTAATAAGGAGATCAACCACGTTCTTAGTAAGAACAGAGGCTGCCGAGAGGGCTGAGACTTCATGCCAATGCCTTTCTGATACTGCTTGGAAACCAGGCCGCCTGCTTCATTGAGCAAGGGAAAATATCTTATGGAGCAGAGCTTGACTGACAGCTCTCTTATTTATGATCAACAGCAGAAAGCTGAAGGACCCAGTTATTGTTATCTCAGGACTTTCTGGCAAGGGTGAAATCTCTGATGCCAGGACAGACATACAACACGCAGGGAATAAATCTTACTCCTGGAATCACCCTCTCTCTTCTAAACACATCAGAATTTCCAGTTCTACTCTGTTTGCTCCTTCCCTGCAGCCACCTCAAGTTTCCTTGAAGCACTCCCCGACAGGACTCCATAAAGTGAACCCCACTGGAAATCATGGGAATGCATTCACAAAGCTTTCTCCATCACCACTGGCTCTTCTTTACCATGCAGTTTGCTGGGGTTCCAGCATCTGAACTCTGGTTCAGGGCTCTTCTTAGACCTTAAGAATTTACTTGAGTTCATTGTAGTAACTGTGTCCTCAGCTCCCTCAGCCACACAAAAACAGGAACTCAATGATGCCCAACAGTACTGTGTCTTGTGTGTTCAGGGCTGGAACTGTACCCTGCAACCTCTGACAGAGGGCTGTTAGAAAGTGAACTTGGCTGTTTACTCCCTCCCAGTAACTCTTCTTTGAATCCTTTTGTACTTGTTATAAGGGCATCTTTCTTCAAAGTCCTACAGTCCTTTTCCAATGTCTATTTAAAAGGTATTTGCTTTAGACTTGGATCATTTAAGTCAGAAAGTAGCTCCAGAGGCCACCTAGTCTGAACCCCTGCTCAAAGGGAAGGCCACTCTTCAATTTTACCCTCAGTTTTGAGGCAAGAAGTTAACCCTCCATCTAACTCTAGACTCCTCAGTGGTCTGTGATGAAAAGCAAGCGTCATTAACGCGCCCTGTATAACAGGTCTTGGCAAACACTGGGCCAAGAGCTAATCTTCCAGCCAGAAGTACTCACTTTAAATCAGATTTCTTCTGCACACACACACAGAAAAAGCCTTCCTGGGTTAGGCTGCACAAATATGTCATTTCCATTGATCTGCATCCAGCAAGCTTTTTGTCTGAAAAATTCCACTTAAAACTCTTAATTTTTGCCTTAAGAGCTGCAGGCAAAAGTATTAACCCCTCTGAGGCCAAAAGAGCAGAAGAATAGTATGGAAAGCTGTAAGGAAAGAAGGGATATAAAGAAAATCCAACAAGTTTGACTGGGCAAGGGCGGGAAGGAAGAGTTGCGCTCCTTTCTCTTTATGCCTCCCATCATAGCTGTGTAACAACACACCTGAAATCATAGAATCGTGGAATGGTTTAGGTTGGAAAGAACTTTGAAATTATCCAGTTCCAACCACCTGCCACGGGCAGGGACACCTCACACTAAACCATGGCACCCAAGGCTCTGTCCAACCTGGCCTTGAACACTGCCAGGGATGGAGCATTCACAACCTCCCTGGGCAACCCATTCCAGTGCCTCAGCACCCTCACAGGAAAGAACTTCTTCCTTATATCTAACCTGAATTTCCCCTGTTTCAGTTTGAACCCATCACCCCTTGTCCTATCACTTCAGTCCCTGATGAAGAGTCCCTCCCCAGCATCCTTGTAGCCCCCTTCACACACTGGAAGCTGCTCTGAGGTCTCCACGCAGCTTCTCTTCTCCAGGCTCAACAGCCCCAATGTTCTCAGCCTGGCTCCATACAGGAGCTGCTCCAGCCCCTGAGCATCCTCGTGGCCTCCTCTGGATTTGCTCCAACAGCTCCATGTCCTTCTGATGTTAAGGACACCAGAAATGCACACGGTGCTGCAAGTAGGGGCTCAGCAGAGCAGAGCAGAGAGACAGGATCACCTCCTTCAACCTGCTGCTCACACACTGGTTATCTTTAATTGCTACTCAGCTTTAAAAAGAAAGCTGTAATTCCAATATCCCTCAGGATTTTTAGCTTTCAAACTCCAGTTTCTGCAAACAGATGCACGTTCTAAAGCACTTACTCATGGCAGCTTTTCCAAAGAAGTTGTTCATTATGTTGCCCTTTGCTGGTGGTTTGCTGCTCGTCGCAGACACCTAGAAGCAAACAGAGGAGTAACCACAGGAATTATTCACACAGCAAAGCCCTCAAAATGCAAAGCCCTGCTTCTGGACAAGCAAAATAAACCTATATAGTTTGTTGACTGGTCAGCGTGTTGGATTTCAGTGTCTGTTTAGGAGAATGTGAAGATCCTAGATGAGTAAGTTACTCACTACTTAGCAAGGCCTTCAAATGCAGCTTAGGTCACATTCCCATCTGATGGTTGACAGTGTTACTGAAATAAGTGGTTGGGACTTGGGTCAAATCCTAGGCAAGAACTGTTCTTTTTGCAAACTATCAGTGCCTCAATTCACAGTAACTGACAGAGGAAAGAACAAAGATTGGCCAAACCATGAAGACTTTATCCAGCTCCTCTGGCACGTCCCCTGCTCTGCTGAAATAAATATCACTGCTCAATTCCACTAAGAGAGCCACCACCACAGTGAAAAATCACATACACAAAACACCCACCTAAGGAAGCCTGGCTTCCTCATCCCATTTAGTTTCATGCAAAAAAAGGCAACCAGACACTAAAGTTCCCCAAATATTCAGACACATATTTCACCAGAGCTAAATTCACTATAAAAATCAGAAAAATGAACTAAAATGCACTCAGCAGTTATTAAAAAAAGGCAGAACATATGCAGGGAATGTTACCATTTAAATCCCCATTTACTGGCTATATTGCTTTAAAAACAATTATACTGATTAAAATGGAATCCTATCCTGGAAAAAAGCAGCAGTGGAGAAGATAAACAGTTTAGTCTTGCACTGGTCAAGCTCCGAAACTTCCCTCACAGCACATGTTTAAACACCTTGATGCTTTTAAGACCTGGACTTCTCACATTGCACTTCTTGCTCAAAACAAAGCCTTTTAAGCACAATGGAGAGGAGCAAGATCCTCAACTGGTGCATATCTTGGCCTAACTGAGGACAACAGAACAACTGTTTCAGTAATGGAGCTGTGCTGGTTTATACTCATTCAAGGAGGAATGTCAAAGTGTCTATGATATTACAAAATCACACAGCAGTTTGGTCTGGAAGAGACTTTAAAGCTCAACCATTCACCCTCACAGGGAAGAGCTTCTGCCTAAGAGCTCAGCTCAGTCTCCCCTCGGGCAGGTTCAAGCCATTCCCCTTGGCCTGGCCCTACAGGCCCTTGTCCCAAGCCCCTCTCCAGCTTTCCTGCAGCCCCTTCAGGCACTGGAGCTGCTCTCAGGTCTCCCCTTCAGGAGCCTTCTCTTCTCCAGGCTGCCCCAGCCCAGCTCTCCCAGCCTGGCTCCAGAGCAGAGCTGCTCCAGCCCTCGCAGCATCTTCATGTCCTCCTCTGGATGAGGAATTATGGCAAATCTACTCTTGTGGATAGATCAAGAGCTTGGCACAACATGTTTCTGCCCAAGATGACTGACAGAAGGCACATTTGTACTACACAGTTGCAAAACTGACTGAGCACTCCCAGGGGACAGCAAGTTTAGCTCTAGAAGGAGGGGCTGAGGCTGTGCTACAGTGGTTAAGGTTATTTAGGTCGAGTGAGAGCAAAGCTCAAAGCATGGTTCATTAAAGCTATTAGCCCAGAGGGCTGCCAAAGAGTCTGAGGTAACTTACACTTGGGGCTTCCTTAGACTCCACTTTAGTTTCTTTATTTGTGTCCTGGGATTTGGAAGCTGCTTTTGCTGCAAACATTCCCATGATCCCTTTGGGCTGCTGTGTGGTTGGTTTAGCACTCGATGGTCCACGGCCATTGACTGCAGGGACACTGGCAGCACTCCTGTCACTTTTGGTCTGGGAACCATCCTGCACAGACGTCTGCGCTGGAGCGACTTCAACCACCGGCCTGGGGACTGCAGCATCACATCGAATGGCACTAAACCTGTGGGATGGAGGGACAAGTTTAATTAGCTTCTTACTTTTCACCTTGTTTTCCTGCCAGGTAGCATCTTCTCTGGTCCTGGCTTCTCTTGTTATGGTTAAAAGAGTAGGTTAGTTTGTGCATGGGAGAAGAAAGAAAGGCTGGCATACATTGAGAGGATGGAGACCTCTACTGAGATCAGCTGAAGCTGTCACAAAGAGCCAGAGCTTTAAAACTCAGCTTCCAGTGTCTGAAGTGGGCTACAAGGATGCTGGAGAGGGACTCTTCATTAGGGAATGCAGTGATAGGACAAGGGGTGATGGGTTCAAACTGAAACAGGGGAAGTTCAGGTTGGATATAAGGAAGAAACTCCTTATTGTGAGGGTGCTGAGGCACTGGCACAGGGTGCCCAGAGAAGCTGTGGCTGCCCCATCCGTGGCAGTGTTCAAGGCCAGGTTGGACACAGGGGCTTGGAGCAAGTTGCTCTAGTGGAAGGGGTCCCTGCCCATGGCAGGGGATTGGAACTGGATGAGCTTTAAGGTCCCTTCCAACCAAATGATTCCATAATTCTATGATTCAAATGCTAAACAAGCTGTTGAGGATGGAGCAGACTACATTCTGTTCCTGAAGTGGTTCTGCTCTCTAAAGTTCACAACATAAACTGTATGTCTGGCTGATGATCCAAAACCTTTACTTCCAGATGCATTGACAGGCCACTACTGAGGCAACAAGCAGCTACAATCACATCAGCCAGGTAAATAAATCACAACTGAAAACAGAACTACTTGAATAGTAGCAGATCTACTAGTAATAGATCTACGTGACATTCAGAGTTAAATACATAAAGTCATCACCATGTAATCACTGGGAGACAGAGAAACATCTCAGCTTGTACCAGTCTGAAGTGTGATTGTTTGGGGCTCCAGAGCTCCAGGAACTAAACAACGTGCTCACAGTTACAACTTGCTGACAGTCAGGAATAGCAGGACCCAAAAATAACTAACTTCGACTCCCCACTGTGCAAATCACAGGCAAAGTTTTCCAGATTTCCTACACAAATGCCACAAAAAGGGCAGAGGCTGAGCCCTCCCAACCCCCTGAATTGCATAGTGTGGCTTTATTTGCATAAGAACTAAATCAGGCTTCTGCCAATTAATTTCTGTGCCTCAGCATTAGCAGCTCACATGGACAATCCACTTCTCCTAGGAGCAGGAACTGTGATGTGTTCACAAAACAACACCATCTCTACAGCATTTTTAGGCTGCAGCAGCACTCTCTTGACATTCAAACCTTTAAAGGAAGGAAAGAAGACATTGAAGAAAGATACACCCTACCCTCCTTTCTACTTTCAGTGTTTTCAACATGGTCAATGCTGAAGAAGCTTCACTTCTACTCCAAAGACCCCCATAAGCAACATCACCAACCCTCCACATTACAGACAGAATCCCAGACTGGTTTGTGTTGGAAGGGACCTTAAAGCTCTTCCAGCCCCAACCCCTGCCACGGGCAGGGACCCCTTCCACTGGAGCAGCTTGCTCCAAGCCCCTGTGTCCAACCTGGCCTTGAACACTGCCAGGGATGGGGCAGCCACAGCTTCTCTGGGCACCCTGTGCCAGCGCCTCAGCACCCTCCCAGGGAAGAGCTTCTGCCTAAGAGCTCAGCTCAGTCTCCCCTGGGGCAGGTTCAAGCCATTCCCCTTGGCCTGGCCCTACAAGCCCTTGTCCAAAGCCACTCTCCAGCTTTCTTGTAGCTCCTTTAGGTATTAGAACACTGTTATAATGGCTCCCTTGAGCCTTCTCTTAGGAAAGATATGTTTTATATGTAAATAATAACATTTTATCATCCAAAATTATATTGACCATGGAACAAGCACATTTTACCCTCACACATTCCCAATTAGCTTGCTTTAGTGCTGCTGTGTGACTACAGCTTATGGGCTTGATCCAAAATACACTGAATAATCACTGAAAAACCAAGCAACATTTGGACTATGCTCTGCAAGCAAGGAGCTGCTTCTGCTTGGAAAGCTGACATTAGCAACATGGATTAAATCCAGTTATTTATACTAGCACATCTGAATACCTCCATCATCTCCCCATCTTCACAGGTCCCATATAAACACAGAAAAGGATATAGATCCTGCTCTAGAGTGAGAGATCTATGGACTGACAAGGGAACACAGGAAGCCAGCAGGTTGTTTGCTATGAACATAAAGCTCTGACTTTTGCAGGTCCTGCAGGAATCTTGTCCCAGAAGACAATTCATGTAGTGGACATGGCAGAGGGAATGTGCTCACTTTCAATTTTGTTGAGCCAGGTCACAAATGAGCTTCCCTCAGTTTGCTTGGAAAACCCTGCTCCAAAGCCAGGCAGGGATTTACACACCAGAAAGCTACTGCAGAACCTGAATTGTCTGAACCTCCTGGATGCACAAATCCCAAAGGGACACTCCTCCAAGACACAAAATATCACCATGGGGAGTGCCCGAGAACAAACAGGCTGGAACAAGGCAACTGCAGCCAAACCTACAGCACACATTGTCACTGAGACAGTGTTTTCTAACCCTGACATTCACATTTGAAACACAGGGTGGTATTTTCTCAGCCACTCTCTCGTCCACACTTTGATTCTACTTTCAAATTCTATACTCTTTCTATGACACAACATTCAGGCATCTCCCTTTCTAAACCAGATTGGTCATGGCACTGTACGTCCTGATTACATCAAGCTGAAGCTATTGTGGTGGAAACAACATATAAAATGAAAAGCCACAGCTGCCAGGCAGCTTCTGGAGGGGAGACAATGACCCCTGGAGACTGAAGCACCTCTGAATTCTAGGACTACTCTTACAGAACCAGAATGGTTTGAGTTGGAAGGCACCTTAAAGCTCATCCAGTTCCAACCCCCTGTCACAGGCAGAGACACCTTCCACTAGAGCAGCTTGCTCCAAGCCCTGTCCAACCTGGCCTTGAACACTGCCAGGGATGGGGCATTTCTCTGATTCAACCATGAAGGACACTTGTGCTGCTTGGTCTCTTTTGGACACTTCCTCTATGCCTCAGGCTCTTACATATGGAGAAGAAGATCCTGTAAGACATCTTCAGAGAGGTGGATAAGCCCAGTCTCACAAACCAGAAGGCAAACTCTTGCTAGTGCTTTACTGAGCACATCACTCATGTTTTGCTCAGTCTGTTTCTATTTATTGTGTGACTGAACACTGGATAAAAATGGTCATGATCAAGCATGACCTGGAAATGAGAATGAAGTTTCCAGCCACCAGAAAAGAAAGGTGCTGGAACAGTCTGTCTATTAGAGTAACAGAGCAAGTGAACCAAGTGCAAGATGGAAATAGCTCAGTTTATGAAACAATCATATAATGATCTGTCTGGCACAACTTAGAAGCTCTCTTCTTCAAGCTTTCTAAAAATCCAGGCGTATCAGGGAACCACTGATTCCTGCTGAAGTGCTCTATGTAGCAACACCTTATCAGCCTCAAATCATAGAATCAGCTTGGCTGGAAAAGACCTTTAAGATCATCAGGTCCAACCACTGAATCTCCAACACTTGCCCTGTCAACTCCATCTTTTAAGCAAGCAGCCTTTTGGTGTAGGAAATCCCTTACAGGTAATGGATCAGACCTGCAACACAAACACCAGCTGGACTCTCCTGACTTCCTTCCCTAGTCGAGCTGATCCCTCCAATTCCCTGCCCTTATTTTTACATTTATAAGATTTGCCACTTTCCCCTCATCTAAATCATTTGCTTCAGCTTGTGCTAGCTCTTTTTACTCCTTTCCCCTCATGCCTTCTTTCCTGTCTCCCACCATGACCCCTGTATACTACTTACATGAGCCCCCAAGAGCCTATAGGGCTCATGGCAGGCTGGTGCTGGCCTTCTACCAACTGCTGAAGAAGAAAAACCAAGAAGCAACTCACTTGCTGCAGTTGTGCAGGTTTGTTTTGACAATATCATAGTCTGTGTTGTAGAGGGGTCCACTGTCCTTGAGCAGAGCTTTCTGAATGCTGTAGACATGCACGCTTGCAATTGTGGATAGTTTAGACTTCATTGCTGAGGAAAAGGAGGAGAGAAGTCCTCTGTTAGCACAGAACCATGTGGCAACTATTAGGCTGTACCAAGGATGGAGAAAGACTGATAGATCGCTTGACAGCAAGGACCTGAACATAAAAACATGTAATTGTACCTTTGTTCAGTCCTCACTAAGTGAGAGCTCATGTTAACAGACCTCACATGTCAAACATGTTTCCCACTATACATATTTGGTTCTTACACAACATTCCTGGTTCTTACGCAACTGAATTAAGAGCAATTTCTGTGTTGACTTTCAAAATATCTGGTGTTTGGGATCCAGAATATAGAATCACAGGCTGGTTTGGGTTAGAAGTGACCTTAAAGCTCATCTAGCTCCAAGCCCTTGCCATGAGGGCATATCTATATGACTATCTAAAGCTAAGGCAAAAAACAGATAGTCATAACTCAACCCTGCTGGAACTGCTCTCTGCCATTAAGGTAGCATCCACCTTATCAACTAGCATCAGTGCTGTCTCTAGTAGTCTGCTGGGATTCATGTTTTGTCTTTTCCACACCATTTAGACTGTGACTCCCTTGAGACAAGGGCTGGTTTTTAGGAATTCTTTGTTCATTGCTTATATTGTTCTTTCCACACAGTCCTGGTCTGAGACAGAGCTTCTAGGCACTGTAAAAATACACACAGTAATCATTCCTTGGGGCCAGTCCTAGACTATACAGCCCTAACTCCATCAAAAAAAATCTCAGCCTCTTCCAAATGTAAGTCATACCTTTGGCCTGTCTTCTAATACAAAAACCATGCCCAACCCTTTCCTCCAGAGCAAAACAGAGTATTACGTAGCACACATAATTCAAGCAACATGACAGATAGTAGTTGTGCTGCTCAACAATCTACTCCACTGATGAGGAAGGCTTTAGCAAGAAATCCACTTCAGATTTCAAAAAGGAAAATAAATGAGAGTCTTTCAAACCAAGTGAGGTCATGAGCCTATTTAAAGTCACCAACGCCACATTATGTTCTCAAGAGCCAAAGATGTTATTTGACAGTAAGGAAGAGCCTGCAGTTGTGTTTCAGTCGATACAGATCAGGCCTCATCAGCTGGACCAGACCTGGAAAGATGGTAACACAACTGACAGTGTATGGAGAGTAGCTGCAGGAAGCAGTGTCACAGTGGTGGGGTTTTTAAACCTTTGTGACAGGAAATCTCTCAGACAAGAGACAGAACGTTCTCATGGGACGTTTAAACTAAGCCCCACATGATTCAGGGCAAATTAAGACTGCAATTGCACATAACCAACAACTAGAATTACCTGCTTCACCTTCCTTGGGAGCCTAAAGGCTTAGAACTGTTCTAACACCCTGAGACACTGCTGGACACTCCTAAGATACACTGCTGACCTTAAGGAGCTGTTGCCTGTCAGTGGCAGGGAGGCAAAAAAGAATCACTGGTTGAAGGGTGCAACAGAAAAAAAACCAAAAAACGAAAAATCAGACCCAAATCACCAGCCTGAAGTCACAGCCCTTGGCTGAGAGACTGAAAATTCTGAGAAAAAGCTGGTACAGGGAGTACACACCTGAACCCAGCAGCCTGAGCAGGCATTTACGTGCAGATGGCAAGCTCAGAGCTTTCCTCACTTTACTGTTTTTTCAAAGAAAAAGTCAAAACCACATAATCTTCACGAGTTGCTCACCTTCGAGTTGGTCCTCTCTCACTACTGCAACCTTGTGGCACTGTAAAAAAACAGACAGATGGCAAACAACATATAGTAAGTATTTTTACATTTAAAGACTGACATTTTGGTTATCTGACTTTGTAACAGTCTTATAAGACCTAAAGGGGCTACAGGAAACCTGAAGTGGGCTTTGGACAAGGGCCTGTAGGGACAGGCCAAGAGGAATGGCTTGAACCTGCCCGAGGGGAGATTGAGCTGAGCTCTTAGGCAGAAGCTCTTCCCTGTGAGGGTGCTGAGGTGCTGGCAGTGTTCAAGGCCAAGTTGGACACAGGGGCTTGGAGCAAGCTGCTCTAGTGGAAGGTGTCCCTGCCCGTGGCAGGGGTTTGGGAGTGGATGAGTTTAAGATCCCTTCCAACCCAAACCATTCTATGATTCTATGATCTATTGAATAACAGAGTCTATTGATTATAGGTGCAGCTTTACAGCAGCAGAGAACACTGCCAATGCCTTTAAACAGCCATCAGCCACTAGTTCTTAAAGCTCTGCCTTCCTACTTTTCTAACAGACTGTTCCAGAGATCATTGCAACCCTGAAGAAATCCTCTGTGTTCCATTCCTGACACTGGGAGATGAGACACAGATAAAACAAGAAGTAAACAACTATGCAGCACAGTGGAGAACAGCAAACTAACACAGCTGATGCCTGTGGTAAGAAATCTGCCATACTAACCCACATCACCCATGTATAGTTAGATTGCCAGTAAACTTTAACACAGCAACCTGACACAGCACCAGAGAAGCAAAGCATTGTGAGAAATTAAGCATTAAATTAAAAGCCAGAAATTAGTGTTTCTGGAAACATGCTCTGTGGCCAGTCTCCAAGGACTGTACCTGCTCCATGGCATTTAACAGGCTGCAATTCATACAGAGAGTATCCAAAGAGACAGGCTAGACAAAATCCAACCATTAATTTTAACTGATCCCACAGATTAGCCAGCAAAAGAGGGGAGAAAACAAAGGCAACTTGAAACACTAAATAAAGATTGAGAGTAAAGATCTCAGTCCCTCGCCAAGGATGATAAAAAGCAGCAAGAAAAGAGTGTGCGGTGCTGAAGGCACGATGAGAATGATTTGTGACTGATTTCTATCCCTATCTCCTCTTGGATGACTCTTGCAGTGGAATCCACAGTCTTTTGGCTACACCTACTGCCAGCAGACAGTAGTGCAGGGATACCACAAGCACAGGGCTGTGTTTGAAGTGCTCACACCCCTTTCCCAGCCAAAACTGACTCGTGCCAGGTCTTACCCACCAGCTACTCCAATGCCTACACATCACTTGGAAGCATCATCCAGATCTGACCCTCTTATCCTATCTGCTCCAGTTATCCCTCCAACACGCAGCCCGAGGAACTTTAAACTCCTCCAGTGTGGCATTCCTAACCCTGGCATTGCTTCATGCCTGCTCCTGATGACTTACTGCACCTGTAGGTCACCTCTCTAAGCAGACACTGCTCCTGCAGTGTTCAAAACCAAGATGTTTAAAAGCAAACCAAGAAATGACTTTTCTATGTTTACCTGGGTACAGATCTTGTCTTAAAAATACCCAATAAATAATGTGATCCTATGTCAGAATTCATGTGTTTCAAATATATTATAATATATTCAAATATATTATAATTATATATATAATTTAATAATAATAGAATGTGCTGACAATTCTCTAGTGAGCCAAGAGATGCCACTTTACTGTTTCCAGAAGAAATCAGGGGAAAACCTGTTGAACTCAGGCTATAAATGTGCCACAGCTTTAAATGTGCCACAGCTGTACATTTATAATATATATCTATATTTATATTTAGTATATATTTATAGCATATTCATATATATTTGTAGTATATTTAAATATATACTATATTTTTATATATATTTATTTAAATATATTTATGGTATGTTTATTTAAATACATTTCAGTATATTTATATAACATTTGTAGTATGATTATTTATAGTTTGCTTCTCTATATTTAAATGTCTATATAGTTAACAAAATTCATATTATATTTAATATATATTTATTTGTATAAATAGATATTTATAATTTTCATATTTATATCTAGTTAAATGATCACACTATAAGTGTTTATACAAATACACTAAAATGTATGTAAATGTATGTATTTTATGTATATGTATATGTATACATATTTAGATCTTTAAATAAATAATTACTTTCAATTTCAGGCAGCCTTGGAGAATTAAAGAGAACATTCCATGCATCTGAACCAGTTTATTATTAAGGAAAACAAACAACAGAAGGTTTGTTGGGGCTTTTTCCCAATCCACACATAAAAGCCAGAACACCCTGAGGCGAACCAGGGTAAAGAGATTTTGGGGTATCTAAAGATACAAATAGATACCTGGTGGAATGACAAAGGTATTCAGTGTTTGGGTATTAAGTTGTTCTGTGAGCAGAAGGAAACAGATGTTCTATTTGCTCCTCTCTTTCAAACAGTTCTGGGGTACCCAGCTGAAATTTTAGGTGGTAAGCAATGAGGAAAAAACCCATATAAATTAAGTAGTGCTTAAAGCTTCATAAGCTAAAGCATTTTAAATACAAAATATTGTTAATCAATACATGTTTTCCTTGTGTACCAGGATAAAATGTTGCCTCAATTAACAATTTAAACTATTATTCTATTTATTACTATTCCATTCTAACTGAATTCCAAGCTCTCTCCAAACACTGCTCAGCACTTCCATGCCACAGCAGACCCTGGGGAATGGATTAGCTCATCTCACAAGGGTTCCTCCAGATCTCTGCAAAATCTTTGCCATCCAATAATAGTGCTAGGATTGAGAGATGACTGACAGCACTGCATTAAATCAAAGCCCTGGTGTGTTATTCAGCACTGTATTATCAAGTCATGATCTTTCCTCCCCATCATTTGTATGCTGGGACAAGGCTAGCGTCGCATTTTATATGTGCACAGAAAACTTTTTTCCACTGGAAAAAAAGAGAGCAAATTCAGTTTTGACCCAAAAATCATAAACCAAGAGGGAATCCACAAGAACAAAGAGCTCACAGACACCCTTGAGGAACCACTCACCACGTGTCCATTCTGGATGAGGTTTCCAGCTACTAAGTAGGTGACATGAAGCTGAGCTCCTGAATTCTCCTTTCGTTTCCTCTCCACATAATCATAGAGCATCCTGCACAAAAGAAACCAGTGTTAATCACCTAGGAAGGAAAGAGCCCATCACCACCCCTTCCATAAAGCTTACGTAAAGGAAGAGTAAAGCCAGCCTGGCATGGAAACTTTTCAAATAAGCAGTGCTATTTCAACCAGGATTCAATTTATCTCAGTAAGCCATGTTCTTCCTCTGCCACTTCAGAGAATCTCAGTCCAACCACGGTATAAACCAAAGGTGAAATGAATACAAGCTCTCAAAGCTTGCACAGTTGGTTGCAGGTGGTCTCACATCCTCTGGACAGCTTGTTCCAAAGTGTCACCCCAGGAAAGGCTGTTTTCCTCATTATATCCCAGTGTTCTGAAACACCTGATGAGGAACTGGTGATTTCTGGTACCTAATCACACTACCAGGTGTATATATACAACCCCAGCCAGATCCACTGGCACAGGGATTAGAAACAGGAGGGAAGAGCATTATTAATACAATTCTGTGATTACTGATGACAAGATTGAGTGGAGACTGAAGCTTTCAGCTTGATTTATGTTGAGTGTCCCACATAACAGGGCAGAGACACTGCTGAACACTATGAGGACAATATCTGGCAAAAATACATGAAGATCATCACTGCTGCAATTACCACACTGTCCCAGCCAGCACAATCACTAAAACAATCCATTTGTGATATCAGCCACTTTCCAGCTTCCAGGAGAGAGTTTTAAGCACAAAGATGCCACCAGAGTTCTCCATCTCCAGGTTGCTTTCAAGGGTATGAGAAGGTGCCTCTGCTTCACCTTCTACTTTACTGTATGACCAGAACGGCTCCCAGCAGAGCTCTCCAGTCACGTCCACACTATCACTGAAGCACAGTCAGGTTTACACATCATCTAAGTTGTTCACACACAGGCAGAGGAAAGAGACCAGACAATCTCTTCATTACATTAGAGTTTATGCTCTAGTGGTTTGGGCAGGACACGTGAAGCTGAGCTCAGTACATTGCAGCTGAGCACACAGCAAACATCCCTTCAGGTCCAAGCTACAGCCAGAAATAAGGAGAGAAAACACTGTATTATAGGGCTTGACACTTTCATGGAGCCTTTAAATCATATGCTTGATTTTACCTTCCTGTGCAGCAACAGCCCTGGAATCCTTGAGAGCTCATTCTTTGTTTTATAGGAGATTTAAAAGGTTACGATTTTTATTCTTCAAAATACACCAAGACAAGGTTATATATTTATACTAAACTCAGAGAAGAAAAACCATGCTGACAGCTTCCCCAGCCTTGAAGCATCTACCCATGCCCATCAAGCCTGGTAAGGAGATCTTTATAATGGGCTGTGCAGCAGGGTGATCAGAGTGAATGAGCATTTGCATACACATGAGCTGCAGTTGCAATCAGTGTTGGTTTGTGTTTTCCTGATCCTGCTCCCAGCAATATTCATGGATAACATACAATATCCTAAGCTGGGACACGCAGCAGCAGGCTTTCACAGAGGCACAGCTCTGCAGAACCACAGCCCCATTCTGAAAACACATCCAGGATGGAATATAACACTAAACCAGCTACTCCAACCAAAGAATTTATGATCTAAAGCAGCATAAGGTGTCCAGCTGAGCGCTGCTCTCTAAAGCACAACTCCCAAAGGCAAGACCTGCCCCCAGGAAGACACTGAATAACAGGCTGTGCCCAAGAAGGATTTTAAAGTATTTCCAGAGGGATAATTTTAATGTATTAACCACGACTGCGAAATGAGTCATTAGCAAGGTTTTGCCCCAGAACAAAACGTTTGTGGGATGCACTAATACCTACTGTTTAGCCTGGTTGACATGAACTCCCAGGGTATAGCTCAGCCACTTGTACGTTACCTGTAACAAGAACAAAGCAAATCTCACTTCAGTAAGAAAACTGCAACCCTGTGACTTGTTAAACCTCCATCTGCTTGTTTAATGGGTAAGTCAAACTCGTCCCTGCCTCCAAGAAACACACAGCAAACCCTGTTAGAAGGGAGCGCACTTGGACATGCACCCAGGCAAGCTTTCATGAGTAGACTGAATTCCTGAGACCGGAGCAAAATACATGCCCTGAAAGGTGTGGTTTTGGGAACACCTTCTTGAAATGCCATTATATAAACAGCAGGCATACAAAACACGCTCACTGCTTAGCTTCACAATGCAGGAAACCAGCTAAACAGCGCAAGTTTTAGCTGTGAGAAGCTCTTACTGCTCTCCCAAACGACTACTGATTGGATTCCTGCTACAACTTGGATTTCTGCTGCCTGGCCACTGCCTTAGAACCATGGAATGGTTTGGGTTGGAAGGGAGCTTAAAGCTCCTCCAGCTCCAACCCCTGCCACGGGCAGGGACCCCTTCCACTGGAGCAGCTTGCTCCAAGCCCCTGTGTCCAACCTGGCCTTGAACACTGCCAGGGATGGGGCAGCCACAGCTTCTCTGGGCACCCTGGGCCAGCGCCTCAGCACCCTCACAGGGAAGAGCTTCTGCCTAAGAGCTCAGCTCAGTCTCCCCTCAGGCAGGTTAAAGCCATTCCCCTTGGCCTGCCCCTACGGGCCCTTGTAAAAACTAACACTTGCTCTATTATTTAGACAAGGCATTGCTTTTACACCTGTTTCTCCTCCCGCTCTGCCTCTTTAAACTAACCCTAAGGCTATGAAGAACAGCCTGCCCCATCCCTGGCAGTGTTCAAGGCCAGGTTGGACACAGGGGCTTGGAGCAAGCTGCTCCAGTGGAAGAGGTCCCTGCCCGTGGCAGGGGTTGGGACTGGAGGCGCTTTAAGGTCCCTTCCAACCCAAACCAGGCTGTGGTTCTATGAGATGTTAAATTAACCTCAGGGGGGTGAATACTGTAGTGACAGTAGTGACAGGACAAGGGGTAATGGGTTAAAACTTAAACAGGGAAAGTTTAGATTGGATATAAGGAGGAAGTTCTTTCCTGTGAGGGTGCTGAGGCACTGGAATGGGTTGCCCAAGGAGGTTGCGAATGCTCCATCCGTGGCAGTGTTCAAGGCCAGGTTGGACAGAGCCTTGGGTGCCATGGTTTAGTGTGAGGTGTCCCTGTCCATGGCAGGGGGTTGGAACTGGATGATCTTAAGGTCCTTTCCAACCCTAACCATTCTATGATTGTAATATCCTGACCAGAAACCCATCTCCCGCCCAGCCTGACAGGAACCCCGCGGTAACCGCGCAAAAGCGAACTGCAAACAGTGCCAAGCACCACAGCGGCCCTCCCGACGGGGAGGAAACCTCCGGCGAGCAGCGCTGAGGAGCCAAGCAGCTTCAGCCGCTGCAGCCTCCTTCCGCCAGCGGCCCCGGGCACCCATGGGTGTCCCACAGGCGGGGGGCACCTGCGGCCTTGGGGTGCACCGGACCGGTGAGGGGGGAGCCTCGCACCGGTGTCAAGGCCCAGCCTCCTGTGGGGACCCCGAACGTAAACAGGGACCCCCCCCCCCGCAACCACAGCCATGAGGGGAGGGGAAGGGGCCGGCTCTGCTGCCGCCCCCCGGCGCGGGACTCACGATGCGGTTCTGGTCGGTGACGAACTCGTCGATGTTCTCGAGGTAGAGCTCGTCCTCCATGGCGGGCGGCAGGCCAAGGCTGGGCCGCGGGCGGCTTCCCGCGCAGCTCAGGCCCGCGGCCGCCACCCCGCTGCCATGGCAACGAGGCCGACGGCGGCTGCGCGGGGACAAAAAGCCGCGGCGCTGAGGGCGGCGGCGCCGCCGGGTCCTTGTGCCCGCCGCCTCCGGGTCCCTGCGCCCGCCGCCTCCGGGTCCCTGTGCCCGCCGCCGCCGGGTCCCTGTGCCCGCCGCCGCCGGGTCCCTGTGCCCGCCGCCTCGTGGTCCCTGTGCCCGCCGCCTCCGGGTCCCTGTGCCCGCCGCCGCCTCCGGGTCCCTGTGCCCGCCGCCGCCTCCGGGTCCCTGTGCCCGCCGCCGCCTCCGGGTCCCTGTGCCCGCCGCCTCCGGGTCCTTGTGCCCGCCGCCTCCGGGTCCCTGTGCCCGCCGCCTCCGGGTCCTTGTGCCCGCCGCCTCCGGGTCCCTGTGCCCGGTCCGGGTCCTTGTGCCCGCCGCCTCCGGGTCCTTGTGCCCGCCGCCTCCGGGTCCCTGTGCCCGCCGCCGCCTCCGGGTCCTTGTGCCCGCCGCCGCCGCCCGGTCCCTGTGCCCGCCGCCTCCGGGTCCTTGTGCCCGCCGCCGCCGGGTCCTTGTGCCCGCCGCCGCCGCGGTCCCACGCCAGACCCGTGGTCCCACATCATCCCCGTGTCCCAAATGCGGGCTCTTTCACCTCACAGAGTGGAGATGCTGTTTAATTCATCTCTGTGCAAAGCTGGGGGTATGGGACAGCCCCCAGGCTGCCGGCAGCCCGCTTTTGCACATCTCGAGCAGTGAAATCAGTGTTTGCCGTGTATTTAAATCCTTACCTACAGGCATTTGCTCTTAGTCCCCCGACTCCACGTAAAGACACATTGATTCCACTACACGTGTTCCACGAGTAAGGGTAGCTGAGGGCAAGGCTCTCCTGCCTCCGGGGCTGGTTGTCAGCTTTACCATGAACCAAGCTCCTTCAGGGCTGCCGTTGTCTCCTGCTGAGCTTCACACAAAGGATGCTGTTGGGTTTCTTCCTTTTGACCCCAGGTTCCTTCCGCATCTGTCTGAAGGGAGCTTTTACTCTCCTGTTCCCAGTGGTTCATGGACCAGCCCTGTGGCTCTCCCCAGGTCCTGTAAGCTCAGAGGGAAACGTTTCTGTTCCAAAGCCAAGAGTTTCACTTTTGTACACATAAACCTCTACCAGATCTTCACTTCTTCATTGCCAGAGAGCACCCTCACAGCCCCACACAGCCCCACGCTGTCTCCTCATGGCCCCACAGCCCCACACAGCCCCACACAGCCCCACACAGCCCCACGCTGTCTCCTCATGGCCCCACAGCCCCACTCAACCCCTCGCCGCTCCACATCGTTACCACCATCCCACCACTCCTCACCTCCATCGCACTGGCCTCGGGCTGACCCAGCGCCTTCTCCCTGACAGCCAGGGCAGGACGAGCCATTGTACGGAGCACATGGAATCATGGAATGGGTTGGGATGAAGGGAGCTTAAAGCTCCTCCAGCTCCAACCCCTGCCACGGGCAGGGACCCCTTCCACTAGAGCAGCTTGCTCCAAGCCCCTGTGTCCAACCTGGCCTTGAGCACTGCCAGGGATGGGGCAGCCACAGCTTCTCTGGGCACCCTGTGCCAGCGCCTCAGCACCCTCACAGGGAAGAGCTTCTGCCTAAGAGCTCAGCTCAGTCTCCCCTCGGGCAGGTTCAAGCCATTCCCCTTGGCCTGTCCCTACAGGCCCTTGTCCCAAGCCCCTCTCCAGCTTTCCTGCAGCCCCTTCAGGCACTGGAGCTGCTCTCAGGTCTCCCCTTCAGGAGCCTTCTCTTCTCCAGGCTGCCTCAGCCCAGCTCTCTCAGCCTGGCTCCCTAGGAGATCCCATGGCCCCCTCCCTTCATTGGG
The DNA here is from genome assembly GCF_034315485.1 of Pezoporus occidentalis. NCBI lineage: Eukaryota > Metazoa > Chordata > Aves > Psittaciformes > Psittacidae > Pezoporus > Pezoporus occidentalis. The sequence continues at coordinate 256,878 of NW_026915484.1, forward strand.
ATAACAGAACTGCTCCGGCAGCTCTGTCCCTGCAGGTGATGCTCTTCACTTTACCAACAGTTCGGTACAAGCAGCACAAAAGGAGTGAATCAGTGATGTCTAACAGAGCCACGGTATCTGAAGCGTGTTTCCTCTCCTGCCTGTGATTTCAGCTGAGCTGAAAATCGTGCTTTTAGGGTAAGAAATGGGTTCTTCCAATGAAGAGAGCACTGAAACGTTGCCTTCGTGAGCACCGGGTGTTTGCCTCACTTTAAACTTCCTGGGTTTAACCTAAAAGAGGGGAGATTCGGAGTAGAGAGAAGGAAGAAATCCTTCCCTGTGAAGGAGGTCACAGGGAGCTGCAGGATCTCATGGTCTGTACTGAATGCTGCTTGCTCCTGCACATTAAAGTGGTCGTCACAGCTACAGACTGCTCATTGCCGTGAATGAGGAGCTGAAGGCTGGAACCCACCCTGTCTCCTTCCCCTGCATGGTAACACGTGTAAATGCTGTTTCACTTGTAAAGGATGTATTGGGCAGAGAAGAGATTCAGAGCAGCCCAAGGAGAGAGACTTGGGGGTGTTGGTGGATGAGAAAATGAACATGAGCCGGCTTCAGTGTGCGCTCGCAGCCCAGAAAGCAGCCGTATCCTGGGCTGGGCACCTTATGTGACATGGCCAAGCTGACTCCTAAGAGTTTGCCTCTGATATCTCCTTGCCTGCTTGTCCCCGGGATGCTGTAGCTGTGCATCGCCCTGTATCTGCCGAGATGCTTCGCTGCTCATCCTCATCTCTGCTTTATCCATCGTCATTCCTCAAGGGATTTTCATTCCTCCCTAGCTGTTACCCTTAGTTATCCCCTTTACAGCCTGTCTGCTTGTGGAAACAGACCTGCAGAGCTGCTGGAAAACAAGCTGTTCTGCCAGCGCTCCTCCTGTGCCCATCCTCCTAGTGAATACATGTCAAATACTGCACGCTGAGGCACGCTGATGGGCTTGAAATGAATGCCATCAGGAACACGAGTCCAGAGGGGAGCTGTTCCAGCCGTCTTCCTATGCAAACAGCCCCCAGAACACGCTCGGAATGGGATGTGTGCGTTAGTTAATAACCTGAAGTCAGAAATGCCAGCTACTGATGCGACTCACCAGGGGGAATCTCCCAGGAGCAACTTGTGCCCACAGTTGTTCATTTTGTGCCTGTCATAGAATCATAGAAACACAGAATGGTTTGGGTTGGAAAGGACCTTAAGATCAGCCAGTTCCAACCCCTGCCATGGGCAGGGACACCTCACACTAAACCATGGCACCCAAGGCTCTGTCCAACCTGGCCTTGAACACTGCCAGGGATGGAGCATTCACAACCTCCCTGGGCAGCCCATTCCAGTGCCTCAGCACCCTCACAGGGAAGAGCTTCTGCCTTATCTCCAACCTGAACTTCCCCTGTTTCAGTTTGAACCCATCACCCCTTGTCCTATCACTACAGCCCCTGATGAAGAGTCCCTCCCCAGCATCCTTGTATCCCCCTTCAGACACTGGAAGCTGCTCTGAGGTCTCCACGCAGCTTCTCTTCTCCAGGCTCAACAGCCCCAATGTTCTCAGCCTGGCTCCATACAGGAGCTGCTCCAGCCCCTGCTCATCCTCATGGCCTCCTCTGGACTTGTTCCAACAGTTCCATGTCCTTTTTATGTTGAGGACACCAGAACTGCACACAATGCTCCAGGTGAGGTCTCACGAGAGCAGAGCAGAGGGGCAGGATCACCTCCTTCGCCCTGCTGGTCACGCTCCTTTGGATGCAGCCCAGGATACGGTTGCTTTCTGGGCTGTGAGCACACACTGAAGCCGGCTCATGTTCATTTCCTCATCAACCAACACCCCCAAGTCCTTCTCCTTGGGCTGCTCTGAATCTCTTCTCTGCCCACCCTGTAGCTGTGCCTGGGATTGCAGGTGTAGGACCTTGCGCTTGGCACGGTTAAACTCCATAACACGGTTACCTCCCTCCTGACCTTCCCCTGTTTCAGCGTGAACCCCTCAGCCCTTGTCCTGCCCCTACAGCCCCCGGTGAAGGGGCCCCATCTCTTGCGCTGCAGTTCCCTGTCCGCGGCAGCAGGTGACGGTTGGACACCGCGCTCCGGGCCGCCTCGGGGCTGGAGCTGCGCTGCTGGGGCCGGGAGCAGCGAGGGACCCGCAGCGCTCCTCACCTCACGCACGCCAGGGCTCCTGCTGCCCGCCCCTGCCTGCTTCCCACCACCCATCGCCTCCTCCTCGCTGCCAGCTCTGTTTAGGCTGGAGTCCCCCTCCCCGGGCAGGGTGGCACGCAGTCACACGAAGATGCTGCTGAGGATGCGGGTATGGCTGTGCCCGGCGCTGCTGCGGCACTTTGAAGTGCGCATGGATCAGTAACGTCAATCCTAGAATCACAGAATCATTTGTGGTGGAAAAGACCTTTGAGAGCATTGAGTCCAACTGTTAACCCAGCACCACCAAATCCACCTCTAAACCATGCCCCCAAGGGCCACATCTACGCTTTAAACACCCCCAGGGCCGGTGCCTGCAGCCCTGCCCTGGGCAGCCTGTTCCAATGCCTGAGCACCCTCTGGGGCAGGAATTGTTCCTCAGCTCCATCTAAACCTGCCCTGGTGCAGCTTGAGGCCGGTTCCTCTTGTCCCATCCCTTGTTCCTTGGGAGCAGAGCCCAGCCCCTCCTGGCTCCATCCTCCACATCCCTGTGGTGGTGTTGCCCCCTGAGCTGGATGCAGGACTGCAGGGGGGGGTGTCTCACCTGGAGATGTGTCCATTGTCCCTTATAGGCCTGCTGTCCCCATGCAACCCCACTGCATCCCAACCCACTACTTAACCGAGCTCTTCCAGAAGATCCTTCTTCGAAATGGAACATGAAACATACCTTAGACATGAACATGAGCCGGCTTCAGTGTGCGCTCGCAGCCCAGAAAGCAACCGTATCCTGGGCTGCATCCAAAGGAGCGTGACCAGCAGGGCGAAGGAGGGGATCCTGCCCCTCTGCTCTGCTCTTGTGAGACCTCACCTGGAGCATTGTGTGCAGTTCTGGTGTCCTCAACATAAAAAGGACATGGAACTGTTGGAACAAGTCCAGAGGAGGCCACGAGGATGAGCAGGGGCTGGAGCAGCTCCTGTATGGAGCCAGGCTGAGAACATTGGGGCTGTTGAGCCTGGAGAAGAGAAGCTGCGTGGAGACCTCAGAGCAGCTTCCAGTGTGTGAAGGGGGCTGCAAGGATGCTGGGGAGGGACTCTTCATCAGGGACTGTAGTGATAGGACAAGGGGTGATGGGTTCAGACTGAAACAGGGGAAGTTTAGATTGGATACAAGGAAGAAGTTCTTTCCTGTGAGGGTGCTGAGGCACTGGAATGGGTTGCCCAGGGAGGTTGTGAATGCTCCATCCCTGGCAGTGTTCAAGGCCAGGTTGGACAGAGCCTTGGGTGCCATGGTTTAGTGTGAGGTGTCCCTGCCCATGGCAGGGGGTTGGAACTGGATGATCTTAAGGTCCTTTCCAACCCAAAGCATTCCATGATCCTAAACGATGCTGTGGTGAGTCTTTAACCTCACTGGCACCATTTTGGTGGGTCTATGAAGCCATGCTGGTTGGCAGAGGCGAGGGTGACCTCTGAGCAGCAGTTAGGGACAAACAGGAGACAAGAGCATCTTCACTTGGGGTCTCTGAAGACCAAACAGTGCATGTGAGTGAATGGAAACAGCAATGGAAAACACGGGAGGCTCGGAGGAGCAGAGCTGTGGCCACTGGCTCCGAGATGGGTCAGAAGATGATGAGGACCAAGAGAAGCACAACAGAAACCCACAGCTGCTCCCAGCCGTGTCCCCAGGCCCAGGCAGGAGCTTCCTTAAGCACCTCCTCAATGCACCCTGATGCACTCAGCCTCACACGGGCCTCCCCTTGGTTCTCTTCCTCCTTGCCTTGGGAATGCGCTTCTCGGAGTCAATGAATGCACCAGGGGGCAGGAGCGGCTCTGCCTATGGGTCACATCCACCGGGATCCTGCCTGAACGAACTCAGCCTGAGTGACTCCATCCCAGCACGCTCCGAGGAAGGTTCCCGATGGAATCCCGGGTAGGCAGCTTGGCTGATCCTTCCAAGGCATCACACAGATGTAGTCCCACGGGTTGAGATAAGAACAGTTTAGTAACTAAGGGGAATACATCATCTGTCCAACCCTGCAGTCTTGGCCTTGCAGGTAACCGTCAGATCCCACATTTTCAATATACCATCACTCTTATCTCAGTGAATGTTTGACCTTGCAGGTAACCGTAGCTGCGGTAGCTGCTGTGTGCAGGGCTCGATGCTGGTGTCCCGGGTAGGCAGCTTGGCTGATCCTTCCAAGGCATCACACAGGAACCTGCAACTGATGGAACAGGTATCATGGAAAAAGAAATCCATGGCTTCAGGCTTCCCAGCACCAGGCCAGGAGACCTCTCCATCACTGCACATCATGGAGACCCAGCCGGGTGTCAGCAGGGAGGACCAGTCCGGTTCAAACCCCACCAGGGCAAGGAAGGAGGTGACCTGTGAGCTCCACCCAGCCCTATGGGAGAAGGGAACGATTCCAAAAACACATCCAAGGATGCATCTTTGGGATGGGCTTTTTCACCTGGGCTTGTGCAGCTCCGAAGCTGAGGCCCATGTGTCGAAGCCCTTCCTGCTTCCAAGGATTCACATCAGTGCATGCCGGCAGAGCAGCCGATAGTCCCGCTGTTCCGGGGGGGCTCTGGACACAACCTGCCTGGAAGGAGGATGGGATGAGGGCAGGCCGGGACAGCTCCATCACCCCGCTGGGATATCCCAGCCTTGCCAAAGTCAACAGGAATTTGGTCCCGGACCTCACCAGAGCCAAGACCTTTGCATCCGCCTGCGTCTCTCCATGGGCTGGGTCGGTTCCCTTTGCCAGGCACCTGTTCCACAGCCACCACCTTTGTCCTCCCCTTCCCCTCCCGCTCTTAAGCCCCGATGTGCATCAAGCTCCAAAGCTTCCCGAGGGAGGCCCCTGCGCCAGGGAAACGGGCTCTGACACCGCGAGGTTTAAGGCACCCAAAGGAAGAGCTGCGCCGGAGGAGCCCATTACCCCGTGAGGAAGGGAAAACCCACTTTGAAAGCACTCAGAGCCTGGCAGAAGGAGAAAGCAGGAGCCATCCACGGCCCCTTTCCACCCCCATTTCCTGCCTGCTTCAAAAGCAGGATATGGACAGTAAATACCCCCCCCCCCAGCCCCGCGCATCCCTGTCGTGGTGCTTACGAGGATCCCAGAGCTATTACACACAAACCCCCCTCATCTTACGCAGGCAGAGCCGGGGCGAGCCAAAAAGGAAGAGCTCTGCCTTTGATCTGCAGGCAAGAAGTTGATGCTTAATCACAACGAAGAGGAAATGGCTCAACGCACACAATGATGGTGCAAGGTAGGAGCGCGTCCTGCCAAGGCAGGGACATGGAGCAGCCCCTCAAGGTGGTGCTTGAGGTGGGGAGGCTTGGGTGCTGCTCCAACAGGAGAAGAGAAGGCTCAGGGGGGACCTGATGGCTGCCTACAAGTCCCTGAGAGGAGGATGGAGCCAGGAGGGGCTGGGCTCTGCTCCCAAGGAACAAGGGATGGGACAAGAGGAACCGGCCTCAAGCTGCACCAGGGCAGGTTTAGATGGAGCTGAGGAACAATTCCTGCCCCAGAGGGTGCTCAGGCATTGGAACAGGCTGCCCAGGGCAGGGCTGCAGGCACCGGCCCTGCAAGTGTTCACACAGCGTGGAGAAGAGGCCTCAGTGCCATGGGGCAGTGGTGGCCTTGGCAGGGCTGGGAATGGTTGGACTGGATGGGCTTGAGGGGCTTTTCCAACCTGGTTGGTTCCATGGTTCCATGACCCCTGGCACGGTTTATGGTGGGGTTTTCCCCATCTGTATTTCCCCCCAGGCTATATTAATCTCCTAAGTCATTCATTATAGAACTCGTTTTTCAAGACCAAAGGGATGTGCCTTCCCTTCCTTGCAAATACCCCCCCAGACGTTATTGCTGGTGTCAAACAACAGCTGAATTACCTGCGGTGACAAAGGGGAGGTCATAAAAACATGGGATGGGCTGGGTTGAAGGGACCTCAAAGCTCCTCCAGCTCCAACCCCTGCCACGGGCAGGGACCCCTTCCACTGGAGCAGCTTGCTCCAAGCCCCTGTTTCCAACCTGGCCTTGAGCACTGCCAGGGATGGGGCAGCCACAGCTTCTCTGGGCACCCTGTGCCAGCACCTCAGCACCCTCCCAGGGAAGAGCTTCTGCCTAAGAGCTCAGCTCAGTCTCCCCCCGGGCAGGTTCAAGCCATTCCCCTTGGCCTGGCCCTACAGGCCCTGCTGAAACGCCTCTCCCCATCTTTCCTGTAAGTCCCTTTTAGGCGCAGAGAGGCCACAATGAGTTCTCCAGGACTCGGAGGTGCAGTTTGCACAACCCCGAGAGCTCAGGAACGCAGTCAGGACGCTCTATAAACTCAAACCGCGCTGTCACAGGCTTTATCCAGCCGGGAGCTGGAAGGACCTTGGGCTGGGAATGGTTTGCTCAGGGTTTAATGGGTGACTCAGGAGCGCTCCGCCCAGACCTGTGTATTTTCTACATGGGGAATGAGAAGTGGGAGTCGCAGGGTGAGAAACCGTGGCCCCCACCAGCAGCACGAGGACTTCATCTACAGCCCATGCCCTTGAGGTGCCAGCACAGAACATCAGCAGCACCCCATCCTGAGCAGGTCCAGTTCACCCCAACCCCACCAGGACACGGTGTCCCCATGCCCTGTCCTCCCTCTTGGTGCTCTGCGTCCCACACCCTGCGGTGATGGGGCCCTATCTCTCCCCTAAGGCAGCCCTGGGCCCTATCAGCCACCCCCAGGTCCCCAGTCTCATCCCTGTGCCTTATCCCCCCTCCCCAGGCCCTGTTCCCTATCTCTGCCCTGTCCCCAGGTGTGATCCCCCTGTCCCCATCCCGTCCTCTATACCGCACCCCCGTACCCTGTCTCAGGCCATGTCCCATGCCCCAGCCCCAAACTATCGTCCTCTATTCCCCTGTCCTCTGTCTCTGTCCCCATTCACTGTGCTTAGCACCTCTCCTTCCCCATTCCTGTCCTTGTCCCCCCATCACCTGTGCCTGTCCCATATCCTCCATCTCTGTACCCTTGTCCCCTCTGATCTCTATGCCCATCCCCATCCCTTGTGCTCGTCCTGTAAGTTCACCTCCAACCCCTTCTCCCATCCCTGTCCCCTATTCCCTATCCCTTGTCTCCATCCCCCATCCTCCCCTGTCTTCATTCCCCATCCCCTCTCCCCAATCCCTGTCCCGTCCTCCACCCTCTGTCCCTTCTCCCCATCCGATCCTCCCTGCCTGTCCCCTACCCCATCTCCTATCCTCCATCCCTACATCTCCCCAGTCCTCCATCCCTGTCCCCAGTCCTTCACAGAATCATGGAATGCTTTGGGTTGGAAAGGACCTCGAGATCACCCAGTTCCAACCCCCTGCCATGGCCAGGGACACCTCACACTAAACCATGGCACCCAAGGCTCTGTCCAGCCTGGCCTTGAACACTGCCACGGATGGAGCATTCACAACCTCCCTGGGCAACCCATTCCAGTGCCTCAGCACCCTCACAGTAAAGAACTTCTTCCTTATCTCCAACCTGAACTTCCCCTGTTTCAGTCTGAACCCATCACCCCTTGTCCTGTCACTGCAGTCCCTAATGAAGAGTCCCTCCCCAGCATCCTTGTAGCCCCCTTCACACACTGGAAGCTGCTCTGAGGTCTCCACGCAGCTTCTCTTCTCCAGGCTCAACAGCCCCAATGTTCTCATCCTGGCTCCATACAGGAGCTGCTCCAGCCCCTGCTCATCCTCGCGGCCTCCTCTGGCCTCGCTCCAGCAGCTCCATGTCCTTACGCTGAGGCCCCCAGCCCCGCACCCGCTGCTGCTCACATCCCGGTCCCCCCTGCCCCGTTCCCCGTCCCTGCCCCTCTCCCCCTTCCCCTCCCTCCCCGCCCGACTCCTCCCGGCTGCCCCGGCCCGGTCCCCGTGCTCCGCGCTGCGGGCCCCGCGATGCCTCCGGCCGCGGTGCGGGTGCTGCTGCTGGGGCTGCGGCCCTACCCGCAGGCGCTGCGGGTGCAGGAGCGCTGCGTGGCGGCGGCGCGGGCGGCCGCGGCCGAGAGCCTGGTGCTGAGCGAGCCGGCGGGGCCCGTGTACGCCTGGGGGCTGCGGGGGGCGCCGGGGCCGGCGGCGGCCGCGGGGCTGCGGGCGCGGGGAGCGGCGCTGGTGGCGGCGCGGCGCGGGGGCCACGTCACGTTCCACGGGCCCGGCCAGCTCCTGGCCTTCCCCGTGCTCGACCTGCGCCGCCGCCGCCTCCCGCTCCGCCGCTACGTGGGGGCCCTGGAGGAGCTGGGCCTGAGGCTCTGCCGCCGCCTCGGCCTCGGCGCAGCCCGCGCCCTCCCGCCGCCCTTCACCGGCGTCTGGCTCGGGGACAGCAAGGTCTGCGCCATCGGTGAGCGCCGCAGAGCGGGGGGGGGGCAACGGGAGCGGGGGGACCGGGGGGAACGGGAGGGGGGAACGGGAGCGGAGGGAGCGGGGGAGAAGGAACGGGAGGGGAGGGAACGGGGGAGAGGGAACGGGGGGGGCCACGGGAGCGGAGGGAGCGGGGGGGGGATCGATGGGGGAACGGGAGCGGAGGGACGGGGGGGAAGGAACGGGAGGGGGGACGGGAGGGGACGGGGGGGCAAGGGCGGAGGGACCGGGGAAGGGGGGAGGGGGGAACGGGAGCGGAGGGACCGGGGGAGAGGAACGGGGGGGCAACGGGAGCGGAGGGACCGGGGGAGAGGGAACGGGAGGGGACCGGGGGATGGGTTTAAGATGGGGGGGGAACGGGGACCGGGGCTGCGCAACGGGAGCGGAGGGACCGGGGGAGAGGGAACGGGAGGGGACCGGGGGATGGGTTTAAAATGGGGGGGGAACGGGGACCGGGGCTGCGCAACGGGAGCGGAGGGACCGGAGGGAGGGAACGGGAAGGGAGGGACCGGGGGATGGG
>NW_026915485.1:0-2969 GCF_034315485.1 Pezoporus occidentalis
TATACAGGAAAAAAGAGGAAACGTAACAAAGTGATCAAAATAAAGCATGTTCAAGAGGATTCTAATGACCCACAGAGGTTCTCAACCCTAACCCTAACCCTAACCCTAACCCTAACCCTAACCCTAACCCTAACCGTAAACCTAACCCTACCCCATTTCTCCCCTCTAACTGTAACAAAGCGAGTGTAATACTATATATCTAGATATATAGGAAAACACAGTAAACGTAACAAAGTGAGCAAAATAAAGTATGTTCAAGAGCATTCTAATGACCCACAGAGGTTCTCAACCCCAACCCTAACCCTAACCCTAACCCTAACCCTAACCCATTTCTCCCCTGTAACTGTAACAAAGTGAGTGTAATACTATATGTATATATATATACAGGAAAACAGAGGAAACGTAACAAAGTGATCAAAATAAAGCATGTTCAAGAGGATTCTAATGACCCACAGAGGTTCTCAACCCTAACCCTAACCCTAACCCTAACCGTAAACCTAACCCTACCCCATTTCTCCCCTCTAACTGTAACAAAGCGAGTGTAATACTATATATCTAGATATATAGGATAACACAGTAAACGTAACAAAGTGAGCAAAATAAAGTATGTTCAAGAGCATTCTAATGACCCACAGAGGTTCTCAACCCCAACCCTAACCCTAACCCTAACCCTAACCCATTTCTCCCCTGTAACTGTAACAAAGTGAGTGCAACACTATATATATAGATATATAGGAAAACACAGTAAATGTAACAAAGTGAGCAAAAGAAAGCATGTTCAAGAGCATTCTAATGACCCACAGAGGTACTCAACCCTAACCCTAACCCTAACCCTAACACTAACCCTAACCCATTTCTCCCCTGTAACTGTAACAAAGTGAGTGTAATACTATATGTATATATATATACAGGAAAACAGAGGAAACGTAACAAAGTGAGCAAAATAAAACATGTTCAGGAGCATTCTAATGACCCACAGAGGTTCTCAACCCTAACCCTAACCCTAACCCTAACCCTACCCTAACCCCTAACCCTAACCCTAACCCATTTCACCCCTGTAACTGTAACAAAGTGAGTGTAATACTATATTTATATATATATAGGAAAACAGAGGAAACGTAACAAAGTGATCAAAATAAAGCATGTTCAAGAGGATTCTAATGACCCACAGAGGTTCTCAACCCTAACCCTAACCCTAACCCTAACCCTAACCCTAACCCTACCCCATTTCTCCCCTCTAACTGTAACAAAGCGAGTGTAATACTATATATATATATATATAGGAAAACACAGTAAACGTAACAAAGTGAGCAAAATAAAGTATGTTCAAGAGCATTCTAATGACCCACAGAGGTTCTCAACCCCAACCCTAACCCTAACCCTAACCCTAACCCTAACCCATTTCTCCCCTGTAACTGTAACAAAGTGAGTGTAACACTATATATATAGATATATAGGAAAACACAGTAAATGTAACAAAGTGAGCAAAATAAAGCATGTTCAAGAGCATTCTAATGACCCACAGAGGTACTCAACCCTAACCCTAACCCTAACCCTAACACTAACACTAACCCTAACCCATTTCTCCCCTGTAACTGTAACAAAGTGAGTTTAATACTATATATATAGACATATAGGAAAACACAGTAAACGTAACAAAGTGAGCAAAATAAAACATGTTCAAGAGCATTCTAATGACCCACAGAGGTTCTCAACCCCAACCCTAACCCTAACCCTAACCCTAACCCTAACCCATTTCTCCCCTGTAACTGTAACAAAGTGAGTGCAACACTATATATATAGATATATAGGAAAACACAGTAAATGTAACAAAGTGAGCAAAATAAAGCATGTTCAAGAGCATTCTAATGACCCACAGAGGTTCTCAACCCTAACCCTAACCCTAACCCTAACCCTAACCCTAACACTAACACCCTAACACTAACACTAACCCTAACCCATTTCTCCCCTGTAACTGTAACAAAGTGAGTGTAATACTATATGTATATATATATACAGGAAAACAGAGGAAACGCAACAAAGTGAGCAAAATAAAACATGTTCAAGAGCATTCTAATGACCCACAGAGGTTCTCAACCCTAACCCTAACCCTAACCCTAACCCTAACCCTAACCCTAAACCTAACCCTAACCCTAACCCATTTCTCCCCTGTAACTGTAACAAAGTGAGTGTAATACTATATGTATATATATATACAGGAAAACAGAGGAAACGTAACAAAGTGATCAAAATAAAGCATGTTCAAGAGGATTCTAATGACCCACAGAGGTTCTCAACCCTAACCCTAACCCTAACCCTAACCCTAACCGTAAACCTAACCCTACCCCATTTCTCCCCTCTAACTGTAACAAAGCGAGTGTAATACTATATATCTAGATATATAGGAAAACACAGTAAACGTAACAAAGTGAGCAAAATAAAGTATGTTCAAGAGCATTCTAATGACCCACAGAGGTTCTCAACCCCAACCCTAACCCTAACCCTAACCCTAACCCTAACCCATTTCTCCCCTGTAACTGTAACAAAGTGAGTGCAACACTATATATATAGATATATAGGAAAACACAGTAAATGTAACAAAGTGAGCAAAATAAAGCATGTTCAAGAGCATTCTAATGACCCACAGAGGTACTCAACCCTAACCCTAACCCTAACCCTAACACTAACCCTAACCCATTTCTCCCCTGTAACTGTAACAAACTGAGTGTAATACTATATATATATATATATATACAGGAAAACAGAGGAAACGTAACAAACTGAGCAAAATAAAACATGTTCAAGAGCATTCTAATGACCCACAGAGGTTCTCAACCCTAACCCTAACCCTAACCCTAACCCTAACCCTAAACCTAACCCTAACCCTAACCCATTTCTCCCCTGTAACTGTAACAAAGTGAGTGTAATACTATATGTATATATATATACAGGAAAAAAGAGGAAACGTA
>NW_026915486.1:0-4549 GCF_034315485.1 Pezoporus occidentalis
GGGTGTTTTGGCCTGCTTTTCTCCTGTTTTTGTCCTGTTTTGGGGCTCTGACCCTGTATCCCATTGGAGAAGCAGGACAAGGTGGTTTTGGGGTGGTTTGGGTTGTTTTGGGCCTGTTCTGGGTCTTTTTTGGGGCTTTGACACTGTATCCCATAGGAGAAGCAGGACAAGTTGGTTTTTGGGGTGGTTTGGCCTGGTTTTGGCCTGTTTTGGGGCTCTGACCCTGTATCCCATAGGAGAAGGAGGACAACGTGGCTTTAGGGTGGTTTTGGCCTGATTTGTGGCTATTTTGGGGTCTGACCCTGTATCCCAGAGGAGAAGCCTCCCAAGTTGGTTTTGGGGTGGTTTGGCGGTGGTTTGGTGGTGTTTTGTGGTTGATTTTGCTGTTTTTGTTCTGTTTTGGGTCTGTTTTGAGGCTCTGACCCTGTATCCCATAAGAGAAGCAGGACAAGGTGGTTTTGGGGTTGGCTTGGGCTGTTTTAGGGGTGGTTTTGGGTGTTTTGGTGTGTTTTTTTCCTCTTTTTGGCCTGTTTTGTGTCTGTTTTGGGGCTCTGAGCCTGTATCCCACAGGAGAAGCAGGACAAGGTGTTTTTTTGGTGGTTTTAGGGTGGTTTGGGGTTGTTTTGGGGGTGGTTTTGAATAGTTTTTGGTTGGTTTTGTCCTTTTTTGAGCCTGTTTTGGGGTTCTGAACTTGTATCCCACAGGAGAAGCAGGACAAGGTGGTTTTTGGGGTGGTTTTAAGGTGTTTTGGGGGTGTTTTTTTGTGTGGATTTGGGGTATTTTTGGCCTCTTTTGGGCCTAGTTTGGGGCTCTGCCCCTGTATCCCAGAGGAGAAGCAGGACAAGGTGATTTTGGGGTGGTTTTGGCCTGTTTTGGGGGTGTTTTGGGGGGATTTGGGGTATTTGTGGCCTCTTTTGGGGCTAGTTTGGGGCTCTGACCCTGTATCCCCTAGGAGAAGCAGGACAGGGTGGTTTTGGGGTTGTTCTGGGGTGGTTTTGGGGTGTTTTTGTCCTGTTTTTGGGCTGTTTGGGCTCCGCTGTTGGCAGTGGGGACACATGCCATGCCAGACCTTGATGTGAAGGATGGCCTCCCCTGTTACCAGAGAGTCATACAGCAGAAAAAAGGGGCAGGCCCAGCAACCTGTAGTTGTCATATATTGGAGATATGATCTAGGGCAAATCCCCTGCTCAAGTAGGGTCACCCAAAACATATATAAAACACAAAGGGGGAGATGTGGAGGCAGTGTTCTCATGGGAGAGTGGATAATTGGTACGTAAATTCTGAATAATCCTGAAAGATGCAGCAAGGCCATGAGAGGCCCGAGGAAGCCTGAACAAGCAAGATAAGAAGCAGCTGGAATTCACCGAGGTAATGAGAACTGTGCACTGTTGGCAAGCTTTCAAGGTCAAGTTCTCACACCTGTGCTTAACCAATTATATGTTAGTCACTAAGGGTCTTCAAGACATGTATCCAATCATAATATGCCAAATCACTGTAAGTGCATGTAAGAAATACTATAAAAGGAGTTACGGCTTTGTAAAAAATGGCTTTTGTCTGATCATATTGATCTCTGACTGGGTCCATGTGTTATTGGTGGGGGGGAGGCACTGAGACCGGTCCCTGCCAGGCAGGAGGCAGCGGGCGGGCACTAGGACCCTGATGCGGGAGGCGTCGGGCTGGCACTAGGACACCTTCGCGTGAGGCAGCGGGCGGGCACTAGGACCCTGATACCGGAGCTATATAGTGCTGAGGGTGCTGGGGGGTTCTGTGGGTGCTGGGGTTTCTCTAGGTGCTAGGATGACTGGGTGCACTGGAGCTGTTGTGGTTGCTGGCAGTGGTGGGGGTGGTATGGGTGCAATGCATGCTATGGGTGCTGTGGGCTCTATGGGTGCTGGGGGTGCTGTAGTTGCTATAGGTGCTGGGGGTGCAGTGGGTGCTGTGGGCTCTATGGGTGCTGCGGGTTCACAGTATCACACAGTATCACAGTATGCTAGAGATTGGAAGGGACCTCAAAAGATCATCTAGTCCAAGCCCCCTGCTGGACCAGGAACACCTAGATAAGGTTACACAGGAATGTGTCCAGGCGGGCTTTGAATGTCTCCAGGGAAGGAGACTCCACAACCTCCCTGGGCAGCCTGTTCCAGTGTTCCGTCACCCTCACTGAGAAGAAGTTTCTTCTCAAGTTTAAGTGGAACCTCTTGTGTTCCAGTTTGTACCCATTACCCCTTGTCCTATCATTGTTTGCCACTGAGTAGAGCCTGGCTCCATCCTCGTGACATTCCCCCTTTATACATTTATAGACACTTATAAGGTCACCCCTCAGTCTCCTCTTCTCCAAACTATAAAGACCCAGCTCCCTCAGTCTTTCCTCATAAGGGAGATGCTCCACTCCCTTAATCATCTTGGTTGCCCTGCGCTGGACTCTCTCCAGCAGCTCCCTGTCCTTCTTGAACTGAGGGGCCCAGAACTGGACACAATATTCCAGATGGGGTCTCACCAGGGCAGAGTAGAAGGGAAGGAGGACCTCTCTCGACCTACTAACCACCCCCCTTCTAATACACCCCAGGATGCCATTGGCCTTCTTGGCCACAAGGGCACAGTGTTGGCTCATGGTCATCCTGTCGTCCACTAGGACCCCCAGGTCCCTCTCCCCTACACTGCTCTCTAACAGGTCGTTCCCCAACCTAGACTGGAACCTGGGGTTGTTCCTGCCCAGATGCAGGACTCTACACTTTCCCTTGTTATATTTCATCCCGTTATTCCCTGCCCAACTCTCCAGCCTGTCCAGGTCTCGCTGGATGGCAGCACAGCCTTCTGGCGTGTCAGCCACTCCTCCCAGCTTAGTGTCATCAGCAAACTTGCTGATAGTACACTCAATTCCCTCATCTAAATCGTTGATGAATATATTAAATAATACCGGTCCCAGTATTGACCCTTGAGGCACTCCACTAGATACAGGCCTCCAACTAGACTCCGCCCCATAGACTACAACTCTCTGGCTTCTCTCCTTCAGCCAGTTCACAGTCCACCTCACTACCTGATCATCCAGTCCACACTTCCTCAATTTAGCCGTGACGATGCTGTGGGAGACTGTGTCAAAGGCTTTGCTGAAGTCAAGGTAGACCACATCCACCGCTCTGCCATCATCCATCCACCGTGTTATTTCCTCATAAAAGGCTAAGAGATTGGCCAAGCATGATTTCCCCTTGGTGAAGCCATGTTGACTGCCCCTCATAACCCTCTTATCCATGATATGCTTTAAGATGGCACCAAGGATAAGGTGTTCCATCACTTTCCCAGGGATGGAGGTGAGGCTGACCGGTCTATAGTTACCCGGGTCCTCCTTCTTGCCCTTTTTGGAGACTGGAGTGACATTTGCTTTCCTCCAGTCCTCAGGCACCTCTCCCGTTTCCCAAGACTTGGTAAAGATGATGGAGAGTGGTCTAGCAATGACTTCCGCCAGTTCCCTCAGCACCCGCGGGTGCATCCCATCTGGACCCATGGATTTATGGATGTCCAGATTGCTCAACTGGTCTCTAACCCATTCCTCATCGACTAAGGCAAACCGCTCTGTTGACCTGACCTCATCTAAGGTCTCAGGGGTACGGGGCTCTTCAGGACTGCCTGCAGCAGAGTAGACAGAGACAAAGAAGGCATTCAGTAACTCTGCCATCTCCGTATCTTCTGTCACCAGGGCACCCATCCCGTTCATCAGTGGGCCGACATTGCCTCTGGTGTTAGTTTTGTCTGCCATGTATTTGAAAAAGCTCTTTTTGCTGTCCTTGACCCTTCTCACCAGGTTTAATTCTAAGGAGGCCTTAGTCATCCTAGCTGCCTTCCTACATCCTCTAGCAGCAGCCTTATATTCCTCCTAAGTGGCCAGCCCCTCCTTCCATGACCTGTAAACTCTCCTCTTCCACTTGAGCATACCCAGCAATTCCCTATTTAGCCACACAGGTCTCCTGGCCCTCTTCCTTGACTTTCTACGTGTCGGGATGCTCCGATCTTGAGCTCGGAAAAAGCAATCCTTGAACGCCAACCAACTATCTTGGGCCCCTTTACCTTCAAACAGCCTTGCCCATGGGATTTCCCCTAGCAATTGCTTGAAAAGGCCAAAGTTTGCCCTGCTAAAGTCCAGGGTTGCAATTCTACTTGCTATTCTATTAGTCCTACCACACAAGATCCTGAACTTCACCATCTCGTTGTCGCTGCAACCAAGGCAGCCCTCAACCCTTACTGCTTCAACCAGATCCTCCTTGTTAGTGAGGATGAGATCCAGCAGCGCTCCTCTCCTGGTTGGCTCATCCACCATTTGCAGGAGGAAGTTATCATCCACACACTGGAGGAACCTCCTGGACTGCGGCTGGGTTGCCGAGTGGTCCTTCCAGCAAACATCAGGGAAGTTAAAATCCCCCACGACGACCATGGCCTGTGACTGTGAGGCCGCTCTCAGCTGCCTGTAGAAGGCCTCGTCAACTTCCTCACCCTGATCTGGTGGTCTGTAACAGACACCTACAACAGTATCGCCCCTGCCAGCCCGCCCCTTAAT
>NW_026915487.1:0-13598 GCF_034315485.1 Pezoporus occidentalis
GAACAGTGGCATCTACTCCCACAGCAGAAGAACCAGCAGGGAAAGCTAGTGCTGGGCCTCTTCAGCACACAGGCAGATTTGCAACGGTGTCACCATCATTGCAGTCTCTCCTCGGTTTCATACATAAAACTCCATTTGAATCCAAATTCTCAGCTGGTCGCTTTCAGTTGCCCAGCAGCACAGTGAGTACAGCACGAACGTTTGGCTTCTGCTCCCACAGCAGAAGTGTCAGGATTGAAAGCTGGTGCTGGACCTGTTCAGCACACAATCACCTTTACATTGGTGCATCCATCGTTGCTTTCACTGCTCCCTTTCATACAGGAAAAGCATTTGAATGGAATCAGTTCAGAGCCTGCTCTCTGCTGGCAGCAACACAGTCAGCACAGAAAGAACAGTGGCATCTGCTCCCACAGCAGAAGAACCAGCAGGGAAAGCTAGTGCTGGGCCTCTTCAGCACACAGGCTGCTTTGCAACGGTGTCACCATCATTGCAGTCTCTCCTCGGTTTCATACCTAAAACTCCATTTGAATCCAAATTCTCAGCTGGTCTCTCTCAGCTGCAGGCAGCACAGTGAGTACAGCACGAACGTTTGGCTTCTGCTCCCACAGCAGAAGAGCCAGGAGGGAAAGCTTGTGCTGGACCTGTTCAGCACACAATCACCTTTACATTGGTGCATCCATCGTTGCTTTCACTGCTCCCTTTCATACAGGAAAAGGATTTGAATGGAATCAGTTCAGAGCCTGCTCTCTGCTGCGCAGCAACACAGTCAGCACAGAACGAACAGGGGCATCTGCTCCCACAGCAGAAGAACCAGCAGGGAAAGCTAGTGCTGGGCCTCTTCAGCACACAGGCTGCTTTGCAATGGTGTCACCATCATTGCAGTCTCTCCTCGGTTTCATACCTAAAAGTCCATTTGAATCCAAATTCTCAGCTGGTCGCTCTCAGCTGCAGGCAGCACAGTGAGTACAGCACGAACGTTTGGCCTCTGCTCCCACAGCAGAAGTGTCAGGATTGAAAGCTTGTGCTGGACCTGTTCAGCACACAATCACCTTTACATTGGTGCATCCATCGTTGCTTTCACTGCTCCCTTTCATACAGGAAAAGCATTTGAATGGAATCAGTTCAGAGCCTGCTCTCTGCTGCGCAGCAACAGAGCACAGAACGAACAGTGGCATCTGCTCCCACAGCAGAAGAACCAGCAGGGAAAGCTAGTGCTGGGCCTCTTCAGCACACAGGCTGCTTTGCAACGGTGTCACCATCATTGCAGTCTCTCCTCGGTTTCATACCTAAAACTCCATTTGAATCCAAATTCTCAGGTGGTCGCTTTCAGTTGCCCAGCAGCACAGTGAGTACAGCACGAACGTTTGGCTTCTGCTCCCACAGCAGAAGTGTCAGGATTGAAAGCTTGTGCTGGACCTGTTCAGCACACAATCACCTTTACATTGGTGCATCCATCGTTGCTTTCACTGCTCCCTTTCATACAGGAAAAGCATTTGAATGGAATCAGTTCAGAGCCTGCTCTCTGCTGCGCAGCAACACAGTCAGCACAGAAAGAACAGTGGCATCTGCTCCCACAGCAGAAGAACCAGCAGGGAAAGCTAGTGCTGGGCCTCTTCAGCACACAGGCTGCTTTGCAACGGTGTCACCATCATTGCAGTCTCTCCTCGGTTTCATACCTAAAACTCCATTTGAATCCAAATTCTCAGGTGGTCGCTTTCAGTTGCCCAGCAGCACAGTGAGTACAGCACGAACGTTTGGCTTCTGCTCCCACAGCAGAAGAGCCAGGAGGGAAAGCTTGTGCTGGACCTGTTCAGCACACAATCACCTTTACATTGGTGCATCCATCGTTGCTTTCACTGCTCCCTTTCATACAGGAAAAGCATTTGAATGGAATCAGTTCAGAGCCTGCTCTCTGCTGCGCAGCAACACAGTCAGCACAGAACGAACAGTGGCATCTGCTCCCACAGCAGAAGAACCAGCAGGGAAAGCTAGTGCTGGGCCTCTTCAGCACACAGGCTGCTTTGCAACGGTGTCACCATCATTGCAGTCTCTCCTCGGTTTCATACCTAAAACTCCATTTGAATCCAAATTCTCAGGTGGTCGCTTTCAGTTGCCCAGCAGCACAGTGAGTACAGCACGAACGTTTGGCTTCTGCTCCCACAGGAGAAGAGCCAGGATTGAAAGCTTGTGCTGGACCTGTTCAGCACACAATCACCTTTACATTGGTGCATCCATCGTTGCTTTCACTGCTCCCTTTCATACAGGAAAAGCATTTGAATGGAATCAGTTCAGAGCCTGCTCTCTGCTGCGCAGGAACACAGTCAGCACAGAATGAACAGTGGCATCTGCTCCCACAGCAGAAGAACCAGCAGGGAAAGCTAGTGCTGGGCCTCTTCAGCACACAGGCAGCTTTGCAACGGTGTCACCATCATTGCAGTCTCTCCTCGGTTTCATACCTAAAAGTCCATTTGAATCCAAAATCTCAGCTGGTCGCTTTCAGTTGCCCAGCAGCACAGTGAGTACAGCACGAACGTTTGGCTTCTGCTCCCACAGCAGAAGTGTCAGGATTGAAAGCTGGTGCTGGACCTGTTCAGCACACAATCACCTTTACATTGGTGCATCCATCGTTGCTTTCACTGCTCCCTTTCATACAGGAAAAGCATTTGAATGGAATCAGTTCAGAGCCTGCTCTCTGCTGGCAGCAACACAGTCAGCACAGAAAGAACAGTGGCATCTGCTCCCACAGCAGAAGAACCAGCAGGGAAAGCTAGTGCTGGGCCTCTTCAGCACACAGGCTGCTTTGCAACGGTGTCACCATCATTGCAGTCTCTCCTCGGTTTCATACCTAAAACTCCATTTGAATCCAAATTCTCAGCTGGTCTCTCTCAGCTGCAGGCAGCACAGTGAGTACAGCACGAACGTTTGGCTTCTGCTCCCACAGCAGAAGAGCCAGGAGGGAAAGCTTGTGCTGGACCTGTTCAGCACACAATCACCTTTACATTGGTGCATCCATCGTTGCTTTCACTGCTCCCTTTCATACAGGAAAAGCATTTGAATGGAATCAGTTCAGAGCCTGCTCTCTGCTGCGCAGCAACACAGTCAGCACAGAACGAACAGTGGCATCTGCTCCCACAGCAGAAGAACCAGCAGGGAAAGCTAGTGCTGGGCCTCTTCAACACACAGGCTGCTTTGCAATGGTGTCACCATCATTGCAGTCTCTCCTCGGTTTCATACCTAAAAGTCCATTTGAATCCAAATTCTCAGCTGGTCGCTCTCAGCTGCAGGCAGCACAGTGAGTACAGCACGAACGTTTGGCCTCTGCTCCCACAGCAGAAGTGTCAGGATTGAAAGCTTGTGCTGGACCTGTTCAGCACACAATCACCTTTACATTGGTGCATCCATCGTTGCTTTCACTGCTCCCTTTCATACAGGAAAAGCATTTGAATGGAATCAGTTCAGAGCCTGCTCTCTGCTGCGCAGCAAACACAGCACAGAACGAAGAGTGGCATCTGCTCCCACAGCAGAAGAACCAGCAGGGAAAGCTAGTGCTGGGCCTCTTCAGCACACAGGCTGCTTTGCAACGGTGTCACCATCATTGCAGTCTCTCCTCGGTTTCATACCTAAAACTCCATTTGAATCCAAATTCTCAGGTGGTCGCTTTCAGTTGCCCAGCAGCACAGTGAGTACAGCACGAACGTTTGGCTTCTGCTCCCACAGCAGAAGTGTCAGGATTGAAAGCTTGTGCTGGACCTGTTCAGCACACAATCACCTTTACATTGGTGCATCCATCGTTGCTTTCACTGCTCCCTTTCATACAGGAAAAGCATTTGAATGGAATCAGTTCAGAGCCTGCTCTCTGCTGCGCAGCAACACAGTCAGCACAGAACGAAGAGTGACATCTGCTCCCACAGCAGAAGAACCAGCAGGGAAAGCTAGTGCTGGGCCTCTTCAGCACACAGGCTGCTTTGCAACGGTGTCACCATCATTGCAGTCTCTCCTCGGTTTCATACCTAAAACTCCATTTGAATCCAAATTCTCAGGTGGTCGCTTTCAGTTGCCCAGCAGCACAGTGAGTACAGCACGAACGTTTGGCTTCTGCTCCCACAGCAGAAGAGCCAGGAGGGAAAGCTTGTGCTGGACCTGTTCAGCACACAATCACCTTTACATTGGTGCATCCATCGTTGCTTTCACTGCTCCCTTTCATACAGGAAAAGCATTTGAATGGAATCAGTTCAGAGCCTGCTCTCTGCTGCGCAGCAACAGAGCACAGAACGAAGAGTGGCATCTGCTCCCACAGCAGAAGAACCAGCAGGGAAAGCTAGTGCTGGGCCTCTTCAGCACACAGGCTGCTTTGCAACGGTGTCACCATCATTGCAGTCTCTCCTCGGTTTCATACCTAAAACTCCATTTGAATCCAAATTCTCTGCTGGTCGCTTTCAGTTGCCCAGCAGCACAGTGAGTACAGCATGAACGTTTGGCTTCTGCTCCCACAGCAGAAGAGCCAGGAGGGAAAGCTTGTGCTGGACCTGTTCAGCACACAATCACCTTTACATTGGTGCATCCATCGTTGCTTTCACTGCTCCCTTTCATACAGGAAAAGGATTTGAATGGAATCAGTTCAGAGCCTGCTCTCTGCTGCGCAGCAACACAGTCAGCACAGAATGAACAGTGGCATCTGCTCCCACAGCAGAAGAACCAGCAGGGAAAGCTAGTGCTGGGCCTCTTCAGCACACAGGCTGCTTTGCAACGGTGTCACCATCATTGCAGTCTCTCCTCGGTTTCATACCTAAAACTCCATTTGAATCCAAATTCTCAGGTGGTCGCTTTCAGTGTTCAGAGCCTGCTCTCTGCTGGCAGCAACACAGTCAGCACAGAAAGAACAGTGGCATCTGCTCCCACAGCAGAAGAACCAGCAGGGAAAGCTAGTGCTGGGCCTCTTCAGCACACAGGCTGCTTTGCAACAGTGTCACCATCATTGCAGTCTCTCCTCGGTTTCATACATAAAACTCCATTTGAATCCAAATTCTCAGCTGGTCTCTCTCAGCTGCAGGCAGCACAGTGAGTACAGCACGAACGTTTGGCTTCTGCTCCCACAGCAGAAGAGCCAGGAGGGAAAGCTTGTGCTGGACCTGTTCAGCACACAATCACCTTTACATTGGTGCATCCATGGTTGCTTTCACTGCTCCCTTTCATACAGGAAAAGCATTTGAATGGAATCAGTTCAGAGCCTGCTCTCTGCTGGCAGCAACACAGTCAGCACAGAACGAACAGGGGCATCTGCTCCCACAGCAGAAGAACCAGCAGGGAAAGCTAGTGCTGGGCCTCTTCAGCACACAGGCTGCTTTGCAACGGTGTCACCATCATTGCAGTCTCTCCTCGGTTTCATACCTAAAACTCCATTTGAATCCAAATTCTCAGCTGCTCACTCTCAGCTGCAGGCAGCACAGTGAGTACAGCACGAACGTTTGGCCTCTGCTCCCACAGCAGAAGTGTCAGGATTGAAAGCTGGTGCTGGACCTGTTCAGCACACAATCACCTTTACATTGGTGCATCCATCGTTGCTTTCACTGCTCCCTTTCATACAGGAAAAGCATTTGAATGGAATCAGTTCAGAGCCTGCTCTCTGCTGCGCAGCAGCACAGTCAGCACAGAACGAAGAGTGGCATCTGCTCCCACAGCAGAAGAACCAGCAGGGAAAGCTAGTGCTGGGCCTCTTCAGCACACAGGCTGCTTTGCAACGGTGTCACCATCATTGCAGTCTCTCCTCGGTTTCATACCTAAAAGTCCATTTGAATCCAAATTCTCAGCTGGTCGCTCTCAGCTGCAGGCAGCACAGTGAGTACAGCACGAACGTTTGGCCTCTGCTCCCACAGCAGAAGTGTCAGGATTGAAAGCTTGTGCTGGACCTGTTCAGCACACAATAACCTTTACATTGGTGCATCCATCGTTGCTTTCACTGCTCCCTTTCATACAGGAAAAACATTTGAATGGAATCAGTTCAGAGCCTGCTCTCTGCTGCGCAGCAACACAGTCAGCACAGAAAGAACAGTGGCATCTGCTCCCACAGCAGAAGAACCAGCAGGGAAAGCTAGTGCTGGGCCTCTTCAGCACACAGGCTGCTTTGCAACGGTGTCACCATCATTGCAGTCTCTCCTCGGTTTCATACCTAAAACTCCATTTGAATCCAAATTCTCAGCTGGTCGCTTTCAGTTGCCCAGCAGCACAGTGAGTACAGCACGAACGTTTGGCTTCTGCTCCCACAGCAGAAGAGCCAGGATTGAAAGCTTGTGCTGGACCTGTTCAGCACACAATCACCTTTACATCGGTGCATCCATCGTTGCTTTCACTGCTCCCTTTCATACAGGAAAAGCATTTGAATGGAATCAGTTCAGAGCCTGCTCTCTGCTGCGCAGCAACACTGTCAGCACAGAAAGAACAGTGGCATCTGCTCCCACAGCAGAAGAACCAGCAGGGAAAGCTAGTGCTGGGCCTCTTCAGCACACAGGCTGCTTTGCAACGGTGTCACCATCATTGCAGTCTCTCCTCGGTTTCATACCTAAAACTCCATTTGAATCCAAATTCTCAGCTGGTCGCTCTCAGCTGCAGGCAGCACAGTGAGTACAGCACGAACGTTTGGCCTCTGCTCCCACAGCAGAAGTGTCAGGATTGAAAGCTGGTGCTGGACCTGTTCAGCACACAATCACCTTTACATTGGTGCATCCATCGTTGCTTTCACTGCTCCCTTTCATACAGGAAAACATTTGAATGGAATCAGTTCAGAGCCTGCTCTCTGCTGCGCAGCAACACAGTCAGCACAGAAAGAACAGTGGCATCTGCTCCCACAGCAGAAGAACCAGCAGGGAAAGCTAGTGCTGGGCCTCTTCAGCACACAGGCTGCTTTGCAACGGTGTCACCATCATTGCAGTCTCTCCTCGGTTTCATACCTAAAACTCCATTTGAATCCAAATTCTCAGCTGGTCGCTCTCAGCTGCCCAGCAGCACAGTGAGTACAGCACGAACGTTTGGCTTCTGCTCCCACAGCAGAAGAGCCAGGATTGAAAGCTTGTGCTGGACCTGTTCAGCACACAATCACCTTTACATTGGTGCATCCATCGTTGCTTTCACTGCTCCCTTTCATACAGGAAAAGCATTTGAATGGAATCAGTTCAGAGCCTGCTCTCTGCTGCGCAGCAACACAGTCAGCACAGAATGAACAGTGGCATCTGCTCCCACAGCAGAAGAACCAGCAGGGAAAGCTAGTGCTGGGCCTCTTCAGCACACAGGCTGCTTTGCAACGGTGTCACCATCATTGCAGTCTCTCCTCGGTTTCATACCTAAAACTCCATTTGAATCCAAATTCTCAGCTGGTCGCTTCAGCTGCCCAGCAGCACAGTGAGTACAGCACGAACGTTTGGCCTCTGCTCCCACAGCAGAAGTGTCAGGATTGAAAGCTGGTGCTGGACCTGTTCAGCACACAATCACCTTTACATTGGTGCATCCATCGTTGCTTTCACTGCTCCCTTTCATACAGGAAAAGCATTTGAATGGAATCAGTTCAGAGCCTGCTCTCTGCTGCGCAGCAACACAGTCAGCACAGAAAGAACAGTGGCATCTGCTCCCACAGCAGAAGAACCAGCAGGGAAAGCTAGTGCTGGGCCTCTTCAGCACACAGGCTGCTTTGCAACGGTGTCACCATCATTGCAGTCTCTCCTCGGTTTCATACCTAAAACTCCATTTGAATCCAAATTCTCAGCTGGTCGCTTTCAGCTGCCCAGCAGCACAGTGATTACAGCACGAACGTTTGGCTTCTGCTCCCACAGCAGAAGAGCCAGGATTGAAAGCTTGTGCTGGACCTGTTCAGCACACAATCACCTTTACATTGGTGCATCCATCGTTGCTTTCACTGCTCCCTTTCATACAGGAAAAGCATTTGAATGGAATCAGTTCAGAGCCTGCTCTCTGCTGCGCAGCAACACAGTCAGCACAGAAAGAACAGTGGCATCTGCTCCCACAGCAGAAGAACCAGCAGGGAAAGCTAGTGCTGGGCCTCTTCAGCACACAGGCTGCTTTGCAACGGTGTCACCATCATTGCAGTCTCTCCTCGGTTTCATACCTAAAACTCCATTTGAATCCAAATTCTCAGCTGGTCGCTTTCAGCTGCCCAGCAGCACAGTGAGTACAGCACGAACGTTTGGCTTCTGCTCCCACAGCAGAAGAGCCAGGATTGAAAGCTTGTGCTGGACCTGTTCAGCACACAATCACCTTTACATTGGTGCATCCATCGTTGCTTTCACTGCTCCCTTTCATACAGGAAAAGCATTTGAATGGAATCAGTTCAGAGCCTGCTCTCTGCTGCGCAGCAACACAGTCAGCACAGAACGAACAGTGGCATCTGCTCCCACAGCAGAAGAACCAGCAGGGAAAGCTAGTGCTGGGCCTCTTCAGCACACAGGCTGCTTTGCAACGGTGTCACCATCATTGCAGTCTCTCCTCGGTTTCATACCTAAAACTCCATTTGAATCCAAATTCTCAGCTGGTCGCTTTCAGCTGCCCAGCAGCCCAGTGAGTACAGCACGAACGTTTGGCTTCTGCTCCCACAGCAGAAGTGCCAGGATTGAAAGCTTGTGCTGGACCTGTTCAGCACACAATCACCTTTACATTGGTGCATCCATCGTTGCTTTCACTGCTCCCTTTCATACAGGAAAAGCATTTGAATGGAATCAGTTCAGAGCCTGCTCTCTGCTGCGCAGCAAAACAGTCAGCACAGAACGAACAGTGGCATCTGCTCCCACAGCAGAAGAACCAGCAGGGAAAGCTAGTGCTGGGCCTCTTCAGCACACAGGCTGCTTTGCAACGGTGTCACCATCATTGCAGTCTCTCCTCGGTTTCATACCTAAAACTCCATTTGAATCCAAATTCTCAGCTGGTCGCTTCAGCTGCCCAGCAGCACAGTGAGTACAGCACGAACGTTTGGCTTCTGCTCCCACAGCAGAAGAGCCAGGATTGAAAGCTTGTGCTGGACCTGTTCAGCACACAATCACCTTTACATTGGTGCATCCATCGTTGCTTTCACTGCTCCCTTTCATACAGGAAAAGCATTTGAATGGAATCAGTTCAGAGCCTGCTCTCTGCTGCGCAGCAACACAGTCAGCACAGAAAGAACAGTGGCATCTGCTCCCACAGCAGAAGAACCAGCAGGGAAAGCTAGTGCTGGGCCTCTTCAGCACACAGGCTGCTTTGCAACGGTGTCACCATCATTGCAGTCTCTCCTCGGTTTCATACCTAAAACTCCATTTGAATCCAAATTCTCAGCTGGTCTCTCTCAGCTGCAGGCAGCACAGTGATTATAGCACGAACGTTTGGCTTCTGCTCCCACAGCAGAAGAGCCAGGAGGGAAAGCTTGTGCTGGACCTGTTCAGCACACAATCACCTTTACATTGGTGCATCCATCGTTGCTTTCACTGCTCCCTTTCATACAGGAAAAGCATTTGAATGGAATCAGTTCAGAGCCTGCTCTCTGCTGCGCAGCAACACAGTCAGCACAGAAAGAACAGTGGCATCTGCTCCCACAGCAGAAGAACCAGCAGGGAAAGCTAGTGCTGGGCCTCTTCAGCACACAGGCTGCTTTGCAACGGTGTCACCATCATTGCAGTCTCTCCTCGGTTTCATACCTAAAACTCCATTTGAATCCAAATTCTCAGGTGGTCGCTTTCAGTTGCCCAGCAGCACAGTGAGTACAGCACGAACGTTTGGCTTCTGCTCCCACAGCAGAAGTGTCAGGATTGAAAGCTTGTGCTGGACCTGTTCAGCACACAATCACCTTTACATTGGTGCATCCATCGTTGCTTTCACTGCTCCCTTTCATACAGGAAAAGCATTTGAATGGAATCAGTTCAGAGCCTGCTCTCTGCTGCGCAGCAACACAGTCAGCACAGAAAGAACAGTGGCATCTGCTCCCACAGCAGAAGAACCAGCAGGGAAAGCTAGTGCTGGGCCTCTTCAGCACACAGGCTGCTTTGCAACGGTGTCACCATCATTGCAGTCTCTCCTCGGTTTCATACCTAAAACTCCATTTGAATCCAAATTCTCAGCTGGTCGCTTTCAGCTGCCCAGCAGCACAGTGAGTACAGCACGAACGTTTGGCTTCTGCTCCCACAGCAGAAGAGCCAGGATTGAAAGCTTGTGCTGGACCTGTTCAGCACACAATCACCTTTACATTGGTGCATCCATCGTTGCTTTCACTGCTCCCTTTCATACAGGAAAAGCATTTGAATGGAATCAGTTCAGAGCCTGCTCTCTGCTGCGCAGCAACACAGTCAGCACAGAAAGAACAGTGGCATCTGCTCCCACAGCAGAAGAACCAGCAGGGAAAGCTAGTGCTGGGCCTCTTCAGCACACAGGCTGCTTTGCAACGGTGTCACCATCATTGCAGTCTCTCCTCGGTTTCATACCTAAAACTCCATTTGAATCCAAATTCTCAGCTGGTCTCTTTCAGCTGCAGGCAGCACAGTGAGTACAGCACGAACGTTTGGCTTCTGCTCCCACAGCAGAAGAGCCAGGATTGAAAGCTTGTGCTGGACCTGTTCAGCACACAATCACCTTTACATTGGTGCATCCATCGTTGCTTTCACTGCTCCCTTTCATACAGGAAAAGCATTTGAATGGAATCAGTTCAGAGCCTGCTCTCTGCTGCGCAGCAACACAGCACAGAAAGAACAGTGGCATCTGCTCCCACAGCAGAAGAACCAGCAGGGAAAGCTAGTGCTGGGCCTCTTCAGCACACAGGCTGCTTTGCAACGGTGTCACCATCATTGCAGTCTCTCCTCGGCGCAGGAACACTCAGCACAGAATGAACAGTGGCATCTACTCCCACAGCAGAAGAACCAGCAGGGAAAGCTAGTGCTGGGCCTCTTCAGCACACAGGCTGCTTTGCAACGGTGTCACCATCATTGCAGTCTCTCCTCGGTTTCATACCTAAAACTCCATTTGAATCCAAATTCTCAGCTGGTCGCTCTCAGCTGCCCAGCAGCACAGTGAGTACAGCACGAACGTTTGGCTTCTGCTCCCACAGCAGAAGAGCCAGGATTGAAAGCTTGTGCTGGACCTGTTCAGCACACAATCACCTTTACATTGGTGCATCCATCGTTGCTTTCACTGCTCCCTTTCATACAGGAAAAGCATTTGAATGGAATCAGTTCAGAGCCTGCTCTCTGCTGCGCAGCAACACAGTCAGCACAGAAAGAACAGTGGCATCTGCTCCCACAGCAGAAGAACCAGCAGGGAAAGCTAGTGCTGGGCCTCTTCAGCACACAGGCTGCTTTGCAACGGTGTCACCATCATTGCAGTCTCTCCTCGGTTTCATACCTAAAACTCCATTTGAATCCAAATTCTCAGCTGGTCTCTCTCAGCTGCCCAGCAGCACAGTGATTACAGCACGAACGTTTGGCTTCTGCTCCCACAGCAGAAGAGCCAGGATTGAAAGCTTGTGCTGGACCTGTTCAGCACACAATCACCTTTACATTGGTGCATCCATCGTTGCTTTCACTGCTCCCTTTCATACAGGAAAAGCATTTGAATGGAATCAGTTCAGAGCCTGCTCTCTGCTGCGCAGCAACACAGTCAGCACAGAAAGAACAGTGGCATCTGCTCCCACAGCAGAAGAACCAGCAGGGAAAGCTAGTGCTGGGCCTCTTCAGCACACAGGCTGCTTTGCAACGGTGTCACCATCATTGCAGTCTCTCCTCGGTTTCATACCTAAAACTCCATTTGAATCCAAATTCTCAGCTGGTCGCTCTCAGCTGCCCAGCAGCACAGTGAGTACAGCACGAACGTTTGGCCTCTGCTCCCACAGCAGAAGAGCCAGGATTGAAAGCTTGTGCTGGACCTGTTCAGCACACAATCACCTTTACATTGGTGCATCCATCGTTGCTTTCACTGCTCCCTTTCATACAGGAAAAGCATTTGAATGGAATCAGTTCAGAGCCTGCTCTCTGCTGCGCAGCAACACAGTCAGCACAGAAAGAACAGTGGCATCTGCTCCCACAGCAGAAGAACCAGCAGGGAAAGCTAGTGCTGGGCCTCTTCAGCACACAGGCAGCTTTGCAACGGTGTCACCATCATTGCAGTCTCTCCTCGGTTTCATACCTAAAACTCCATTTGAATCCAAATTCTCAGCTGGTCGCTTTCAGCTGCCCAGCAGCACAGTGATTATAGCACGAACGTTTGGCTTCTGCTCCCACAGCAGAAGAGCCAGGATTGAAAGCTTGTGCTGGACCTGTTCAGCACACAATCACCTTTACATTGGTGCATCCATCGTTGCTTTCACTGCTCCCTTTCATACAGGAAAAGCATTTGAATGGAATCAGTTCAGAGCCTGCTCTCTGCTGGCAGCAACACAGTCAGCACAGAAAGAACAGTGGCATCTGCTCCCACAGCAGAAGAACCAGCAGGGAAAGCTAGTGCTGGGCCTCTTCAGCACACAGGCTGCTTTGCAACGGTGTCACCATCATTGCAGTCTCTCCTCGGTTTCATACCTAAAACTCCATTTGAATCCAAATTCTCAGCTGGTCGCTCTCAGCTGCCCAGCAGCACAGTGAGTACAGCACGAACGTTTGGCTTCTGCTCCCACAGCAGAAGAGCCAGGATTGAAAGCTTGTGCTGGACCTGTTCAGCACACAATCACCTTTACATTGGTGCATCCATCGTTGCTTTCACTGCTCCCTTTCATACAGGAAAAGCATTTGAATGGAATCAGTTCAGAGCCTGCTCTCTGCTGCGCAGCAACACAGTCAGCACAGAAAGAACAGTGGCATCTGCTCCCACAGCAGAAGAACCAGCAGGGAAAGCTAGTGCTGGGCCTCTTCAGCACACAGGCTGCTTTGCAACGGTGTCACCATCATTGCAGTCTCTCCTCGGTTTCATACCTAAAACTCCATTTGAATCCAAATTCTCAGCTGGTCGCTTTCAGCTGCCCAGCAGCACAGTGATTACAGCACGAACGTTTGGCTTCTGCTCCCACAGCAGAAGAGCCAGGATTGAAAGCTTGTGCTGGACCTGTTCAGCACACAATCACCTTTACATTGGTGCATCCATCGTTGCTTTCACTGCTCCCTTTCATACAGGAAAAGCATTTGAATGGAATCAGTTCAGAGCCTGCTCTCTGCTGCGCAGCAACAGAGCACAGAACGAACAGTGGCATCTGCTCCCACAGCAGAAGAACCAGCAGGGAAAGCTAGTGCTGGGCCTCTTCAGCACACAGGCTGCTTTGCAACGGTGTCACCATCATTGCAGTCTCTCCTCGGTTTCATACCTAAAACTCCATTTGAATCCAAATTCTCAGGTGGTCGCTTTCAGTTGCCCAGCAGCACAGTGAGTACAGCACGAACGTTTGGCTTCTGCTCCCACAGCAGAAGTGTCAGGATTGAAAGCTTGTGCTGGACCTGTTCAGCACACAATCACCTTTACATTGGTGCATCCATCGTTGCTTTCACTGCTCCCTTTCATACAGGAAAAGCATTTGAATGGAATCAGTTCAGAGCCTGCTCTCTGCTGCGCAGGAACACTGTCAGCACAGAATGAACAGTGGCATCTACTCCCAC